>NC_140999.1:58512117-58758828 GCF_052327205.1 Somniosus microcephalus | reverse complement strand
GTCTGTCCGTCTGTCTGTCTGTCCGCTATACACTCAAAAGTTATAGAGCGTACCTACACATATGTTATATCAAAAGAAAGCTGATGATCAGGGGAGTGTCATAGACATATTTACTTTTTGGCCACACAAAAATTGTTCAGACAGATACAAAAAACCTTCAAAAATCCGCTCATTAGTGGTTGACCAATCCTACCGCTCATTAGCGTTCAGTGACGTGATGGTTGACCAATCGGTGCATCACGGGCGGGACCTCATCCTGCAGCCTCCCAAAACTTCACCGCCATTTTCTCCCCTGCTTTTCCTCCACAGTGACCGGGGCAGCTGCGTCGGCCCACCGGGCGGCAGGTGAGTTGGGGTCACTCAGGCTGGGCCTCACAACCGCTTGGCCTGTGACACACAGCGGGGGACCGGCAGCGGCCGGCCGTCAACCGCGCGGTCCGACACACAAAGCGGGGGAGTGGCAGCGGCCGGCCGTCAACCGCACGGCCCTCTAAACTACCCTGGCAAAGCCGGGCCCCCCCTACTAGTGTTGTATAAATCAGGTAAGAAGCAGGATTCACAGGAGGGATAAATTGGTACACGCCAGTTTTCGGCTGCAAACCGGGAAGCGCCAAAAATTCTGGCCCAAGTGCCACCTGAAATTAATCAACAGGCCTCATCTTACTCGGGCCAGCGGCGGGTGTCTGTCCACCTCCAGATTCAACTCGCTGCTCTGGAACCCTCCAATTTTGCATCACGTGCCTCTTCAGCAGTAAGTACTGGAGTGGGTGGGAGCAGAATTGGAAAAGAGGCTCACTGTGGACCAGCACCATCATGCAGTAGAGCTAAGGAGCTGAGAGAAGCATTCCTGCTCCACATTACGGTAAGTTGTTTTTGAAAAAAACTTATGGTGGCAGCTGTTTTATCTATGCTTTAATGCGTTCAATCAAGCATGTAGATATGTCGAATTAAATCAGAGTCAGGCAGACAGGCTTATAACTGTGATGTTCACTTTATTGCGTAAAATGGCCGACGGCCGTTTTCCCGGGTAATTCCCATAATGCAATGCACATTACATTACCGTATTGACTGGTGTCAAACTTGCAATCAATACACAACATCCCCCTTTTCCTTGGAAACAAACTTGCAGTTTACAAACAGTTGCTTGCAATAACACTGCATAACTTATTTGGTTTATAAACTTTTTACAAACTTGTGTCTTACCACATAACTGAATAATTCCCAGGTTTAAACATTTAACATCACCCATGCAGTTCTCGCACAGTTTATGTTGTGACATAATCAGACAGTCTTTGGGGTTTTCTTTTAACCCTTTGAGGTTTGGCTGTATTGGCTATCTCTGACATGTTGGTGTCAGTGGGTATTGCCTGTGTCACAGTGGTATGTGTGTCAGGCTCTACTATACTGCCTTCAGTCCCTTGTGTTTCCTCCTGCTCATGGAGTGTCTCCTTTGGTCCATTGGTTCTGCATTTCTTCACAAACGTAGTGTTTCTCGAGTATCGTGCTCCGTCTGGAGATTCTACTACTACTTGACTCCCTGTTTTACTCAAAACTTTGTGAGGTGTGGCATTAAAAGGAGCGGTGAACTTGTCCACTTTGTCCTGCCATACCAGCACCGTGTCGCCAACTTCCACCTCTGAGTATTGTGTTCTCCGCTGTTCATCTGAATACAGTTTGGACTAGCCTTTTTGTTCTGCGTCCCAGTTACGTACTTCCATGTCTGCGCACGACTCTGTGATGTCTGGCAGCTTTCCTCTCATTTTCCGTTTAAAGAGCAGCTCTGCCGGGCTCTTTCCTGTCGTGGTATGATCAATGCTCCTGTACACAGTCACATATTTTCTAAGTTCATGTTTCCAATCTAGTCCTTCTGACTGAGCAATTCTGATTCTCTTCATCAGCGATGCATTCTGGCGCTCGACTTCTCCATTAGCCTGAGCCCATTTTGCTGTCGTTTTCAGGTGTTTGATCCCGTTGTTTTCACAGTATTCTTTGAATAATTCAGATCTGAATTGGGGACCATTATCAGATTTGCAGGTGATTGGCAAACCATGACGGCTTAAGATTGACTCTAAACTATCAATAACCTTTTCTGTTGTTGTGGAGGTCTTGATGTCGTATTCATAGTAGCGACTATTATAAGCAACTACCACAAGAATGGAGTGGTTGGATGGCAAGGGTCCCAGTAAGTCTATAGCTACATCCTGCCAGGGGCTCTCTGGTAATGGTGTTGGTCTCAACGGTTCAGGTGGGTTGGGTCTGGCTACTATCTGACAGCCGTGGCACACTTTACAGTGTTTTTCAGCTGCCTTGTCCATGCCAGGCCACCAAACCTTGGTTCTGAGATGTTGCTTTGTTCCAACTATTCCCAAGTGTCCTTCATGTGCTAACACCAGGGCTCGTGCATGTAACACTGTGGGTAGCACGATGCGTGTTCCCCGAAGAACTAGGTACCCCACTACGCACAGCTCGTTTGCAATTGCTGCATAAGCTTTACAGTTCTCAAAATGTCCGTTTGTGATTGCCTTCCTTACCTCAATCAGCTCTGGGTCGGTAGCAGAGGCTTCCTCCACCTCTCTAGTAGTGAGTGCTTTTGGTGTCGCACTCACAGCTACAAATCTCACGTATTCATCTGAGCCATGAGAATGTCTCTCCTGTTTTGCTGTCTCCCCCAGCAATCGTGACAGTGGGTCTGCAATGTTTTGCTTGCCTGGAATGTGTATCACCTTGAAATCGTACGGCTGTAATCTAAGTACCCATCTCTCTATACGGGCACAGGGTTTAGAGTGTGGGTCGTATATCACTTGTAATGGCTTATGGTCAGTTACCAAGTTAAATTTTCGGCCATACACATATGGATGCAGCCTCTCACAAGCCCATACAAGAGCTAAGGCCTCTCTCTCTGTTTGAGAGTGTTTCCTCTCACAGTCTGTTAAACTACGACTTACATAGCATATTGGCACCTCTTGTCCCTGTTGGTCCAGAACTAGTACTGCGCCTAAACCTACAGGACTGGCATCTGCTATCACCTTGGTTGGTGCGTCCTTATCAAAATATGCTAAAGTGCCAGCTCTGGCCAACTCTTCCTTGAGTGCACTGAATGACTGTCTCTGTTGTGATCCAAATTTAAATGGCGTGTCTTTTCTCATCAGGCATCGCAGTGGCTCTGATAGCATTGCAAACTGTGGGATGAATCTGCTACTGTACCCAACGAGTCCCAAGAAACTCCTCACCTCTGTAGCATTCTCTGGTTCCCGAGCTTCTGCCACTGCTCACACTCTCTCTGCTGTTTTCAGACAATAGGATTCCCATGAAAATCAATCGGTCCATGTTGAATTGGCACTTCTCTGAGTTTAGTGTCAGTCCACTTTCCATTAGTCTTGTCATGACAGCATGCAGGCATCTGTCGTGTGTTTCCTGGTCATGTGCATGCACGATAATGTCGTCTGAGATGTTTTCAACACCCTCTATTCCAGCCAAGGCATTAGCTATCTCGTGCTGATATTGCTCACTAGCTGAAGATACACCAAATATCAGCCTCTTGTACCTGTATACTCCATTATGTACTGCCAATGTTGTAATTTCTTGTGACTCAGGGGTCAGTTCTAGCTGGTAATAACCCCATTTCAGGTCTAGCTTACTTAACACCGTCGAGCCGTTCATACCTTGGAGTATGTCATCAACGGTGGGGATTGGATATCGTTCCCTCACTATTGACTGGTTTGCTCGTCTCATGTCTAGGCATAACCTTACATCCTTATCCGCTTTTGGTACAATAACCACAGGATTTACCCATGGGGTGGGACCAGTTACAGGTTCGATAATGTCCATGTCCCTCAATTGTTTTATTTTGGCCTCTACTGCCCCCCTTAAGTTGAATGGTATACGCCTGAGTGGCTGGGCCACAGGCTTCACTTGTGGGTTGATATACAAACTGATCTGTTTTGTGTTCAGCCTTCCTACTCCCTGGAACACCTTTGGATACCGCTGTTCTAGTAACTGTCTTACATCTACCACAGCTGAGACATCTGCGCCTATTTTTAAAACTTGCAGTTTCATGGCTGTCTCCCTTCCTAGCAACGGCTCTCCATGGCCTTTAACCACAATGAACTCTGCCTGCTCAGTTCTCTTACCTATTGTAAACCCACATGTGAATACACCTTTAACTGACAGTGGTCAGCTAGAAGCATAAGAGAATAACTTTCTCTCTGTCTTAGGGATATGTGACTGACACTTAATGTATTCTGACTTTAATCCTTCCCATGTATTCTCATCTATCACATTACTAGTTGCACTCGAATCAATTAACAGTCTCAGGTTTACTCCCCCCACACAAAAGGTAAGTCTCTCTGTCATGTTATTTCCAGTAACAGCAAATGCAAAGTCATTTTGTTCCTCTACATTGTTCACACTGTGTTTCTTTGTACCCTTTGTGCGGCATACTTTGGAGAAATGATCCTTTCCCTTGCACTCATGACACGTTTGTCCGCGTGCTGGGCATTTCGGATCTCTGCCCATGTGGTCTGTGTGTCCACATCTGTAACATTTCCTTTTGTTCCTATCACCACCCTTTGGTTTCTCTGTCGAGCTTTTCGCATAATACCCTCTTTTCTGTGTAACACGATGAACAGTATCTGTCTCCGCCTTCTCTGTACATGACATGGCTGACATCTGCTCCTCGATGTTTTCACATTGTGAGGCCAATTGTAACGTGCGGGCGAGCGTCTCTTATTTGATTATCCGCATCCCCCCCAAAAGCACAGTCTTTAGCAGCCTGCCGCAAGCGAGTAGCAAATTGTTACACAATCTCACCTGTCTTCTGGGACAACTTATGAAAAGTCTGTCTAGCAAATGCTGCATTGACCCGGGGCACGAAGTAGTAATTCAAAGCACTAACCGCCACCGTGTAGTCTGCTGGCTCTCCTGTGTCCGGTAGAGTCAAAAAGATATCCTGGACATCTGGTCCTGCTAGGTGTAGAAGTAGAGCTCTTCTCTGCTTTGTGGCACCTGTAGAGGTATTGTCGATAATGAGTCCTTTGCCGTCGGCATAAAGCTCAAAAGACGTTAACCACCTCATCCATCTTGGACCCAACGTGGCTGGCTCGGCGAAACATGCAAAATTTTGAATGCCGATCTTCTCCATCCTAGCTAACTAAAACTTGGGCAACTACCTATCTAAAATGATTCCATTTGTTATCCTCGTCGCCAATGTTGTATCTATGCTTTAATGCATTCAATCAAGCATGTAGATACGTCGAATTAAATCAGAGTCAGGCAGACAGGCTTATAACTGCGATGTTCACTTTATTGCGTAAAATGGCCGACTGCCATTTTCCTGGGTAATTCCCATAATGCAATGCACATTACATTACCGTATTGACTGGTGTCAAACTCGCAATCAATACACGACAGCAGCCTCCAGTGATCCCTTTAAAGACCGCTGATTAGATGGCATGTAGCGCGCATGTAAGGGGTTTTCTTGCTAGGTCTATCTCTCTAGTGAGACATCTCTCTTTTGCACAGTAATTTACCAAGTGGTTCGACCCACTCACCCCTTAGGTTCTGTACACTGGACTTTGAGGCAGGAACTACAATGCAGAGAATACTCTGTAGACCAAGTTTAATGAAACGAAGTGAAATTTTATTGCATAAAGGAAAAAATTGAATGTAAGCCAAATAATGTACATGGGAGGGAAAAACAAATCATAATACAGTACTAACCAATATATCTACGGGCATACTATACTTTACAAGGTTCACCATGAAATAGGGAAACACACGGAACATCGAGGGGCAACAACTCATTGTTAATTATCCCCTAAAATGCCCACCCCCTAAACCTAGCTAGATTAGATTATGAGGGGCCAGAAACATGCTCACCAGTCCCAGTTAGAAAAGTCTTCAAAACGTCTCCGATCCCAATCGTCTACCGAATCGTCTTCTTCTTCCGAGTCTGAACAGCCTCTCTACCGAACCCAAACTCCTAACCAAACTGCACCTTCTTCGGACCACCGAACGATCTCTCGAAAATGATCTCTACAATGCTCTCTTGCTCTTCCGCACTACTCTCTCTCCGAACTCGAACCTCGAACCTCGATCCTCGATTGTCGTTCCCGATCCTCAACTCGATCGTCTCGACTCGAACCCCCCAACTCGATCGTCTTCCGATTCTCTGAACTTGAACCTTCTTCCGATTCTCTGAACTACTGATAGCTACCCCGGGTCTCCAATTATACTTCTCATCGAGGCCCTTATCTCCCGCTATATCAAGGTTAGTCTTTGTTTAAATTTTGGCGGGCTTGTAGCACAGAGGGGTAGTCTTTGTGTTTAAAGTACTTTCGGGATGGCCGGTAACTGCCATCTCTGGTCTGGAATGACCTTGTATTGTCTTTAATGGGTCTTGATGTTCCCCTTTGAATTTAAAGCTGTTTCCCTTTGTCTGGGTAAACATTTTGATGGCCTTTATCTATAGGCCGATCTGATTGGATCTGCATCCAATCCATATGTATGGGGTTCTGTCTGGTTTCGCATTCTCCGAAATTGCATTCCAGAACTTACTGTGGGCTGAATCCACAAAAGCTGTCTGTGGACTGCAGGAACCATTTTAAAATGTCCCAAAAAGCTGGTCACGGGGTCTGGCGGCCATTTTGTGTGCCCCTTTTTCTGGGCTTCTTTTAAAACAGTCTTTAAAATTAAGGCCTTTTCTGCCAATAGACCCTTATAGGACAATGCTCAATATTGCGAATCCTACACGGACAACACTTGAATCCTTTATAATAACAACAGAAGGCGCTGGAAAAACTCAGCAGGCCAGGCAACATCCGTGGAGAGAGAAATAGAGTCAACGTTTCAGGTCGAAACCCTTCTTCAGAACTGAGAAAAAAAGGCAGGATTGTTTGATGGCTTTCAAATGGAAGTGTCACCGAATGAAATGGTAGCAGGGTAAGTTGGTCTGCTTGCCATTCCAAGGCACCCTCTCCATAGCACAGCATAGCAGCATCGTTTTAGCCTGTTCTTGCCCCACGGAACTTATCTCTTCCTATCTCGACTCTTTTTTCTCCCCTTATCCAGTCTCTTCCCACCTACATCCGCGACTCTTCCGACGCCCTCTGCCACTTTAACAGTTTCTAGTTCCCTGGCCCCAACCGCCTTCTTTTCTCTATGGACGTACAATCCCTCTACACCTCCATCCCCCACCAGGATGGCTTGTTCCTTGAACAGAGGCCCAACCAGTCCCCATCCACCACCACCCTCCTCCGCCTGGCTGAACTTGTTCTCAATTAAACAACTTCTCCTTTGACTCCGCTCATTTCCTCCAAATCAAAGGTGTTGCTATGGGTACCCGCATGGGTCCTAGCTATGCCTGCCTTTTCGTGGAATATGTGGAACACTCTTTGTTCCAGTCCAATTAGGGTCCCCTCCCTCACCTCTTTTTCCGGTACATTGATGACTGTATAGGTGCCATTTCTTGCTCTCACCCTGAACTAGACAATTTCATTCACTTTGCTTTTAATTTCCACCCTTCCCTCACCTTCACATGGTCCATCTCCGACTCTTCCCTTCTCTTCCTCGACTTCTTCGTCTCCATCTCTGGGGATAGGTTATTGACAAACATTCACTACAAGCCCACTGACTCCCACAGCTACCTGGACTACACTGTCTCCCACCCCGCCTCCTGTAAGGACTCTATTCCATTCTCCCAGTTTTTCCGTCTCCGTCGCATCTGCTCTGACGATGCCACCTTCCGTACCAATGCTTTTGACATGTCTTCCTTTTTCCTCAACTGGGGATTCCCCTCTACTGTGGTTGACACTGCCCGCGACCGTGTCTGTTCTATCTCCCGCACTTCTGCCCTCACCCCTGCCCCTCCCTCCCAGAACCATGATAGAGTTCCCCTTGTCCTCAACTTTCACCCCACCAGCCTCCACGTTCAACGGATCATCCTCCGCCATTTCTGCCACCTCCAGCGTGATCCCACCACCAAACACATCTTCCCCTCACCTCCCCTTTCAGCATTCAGTAGGGACTGCTCCCTCCGTGACATCCTAGTCCACTCCTCTATCACCCCCAGCACCCCTTTCCCTTCACCCGGCACCTTCCCGTGCAAGCACAGGAGATTCAACACATGCCCTTATACCTCCCCCCTTCCCATCATCCAGGGCCTCAAACACCCCTTCCAGGTGAAACAGCGATTTACTTGTACTTCTTGCAATTTAATACACTGTATTCGCTACTCACGGTGTGGTCTCCTCTACATTGGGGAGAACAAACGCAGATTGGGTGACCGCTTTGCAGAACACCTCCGTTCAGTCCGTAAGGGGGACCCCGAGCTTCTGATCGCCTGTCACTTTAATTTTCCGCTCCACTCCCACTCAGACCGCACCATTCTCGGCCTCTTGCATTGTTCCACGGAAGCTCAGCGTAAGCTCAAGGAACAGCACCTCATCTTTCAATTAGGCACTTTACAGCCCTCTGGACTCAATATAGAGTTCAACAATTTCAGATCATAACCTTGGCCCCTATCACATATATATTTTTTTGTTTGTGCTTGTATTTTTTGTTTTTTTTCCCTCCCACATGGCAGCTGTCTTTCATTCTGCCAGCGCAATTCACACTCCATCTAGAGCCATCCTTTGTTTCTTAACCTGTCGCATTACCATCTCTTAATGCCTCTTTTCTTCTCCTGCCTTCCATTCTATCACAGACCTTCCCTTTTATTCTTTCATCCCCTCCCCCATTTCCCAGCCCCTAAACTCGCTTTAAAATCTGTTCCTTTTCCTGCTTGTTTCCAGTTCTGACGAAAGGTCTTCGACCTGAAACATTAACTCTGTTTCTCTCTCCACGGATGCTGCCTGGCCTGCTGAGTTTTTCCAGTGTTTTCTGTTGTTATAGCATCATACCTACCTGGCGAAAGAGGATTTGAGTGTACAGCTTACTATTATTAACCAGTAAGAGCCCTATGGTGTATATTAGCTACAGGTGTCCCAGCAGGAGACGGTGCAGCTCTGCTTTTGTTTGTTTACTGACTCGGAACCTCTGCATCCAGTTTCCAGTTCTGCGTGGTCATTGCCAGGTACCTGTGCTTGTGCCTGTAAATGTGGGTACGTGGAGGTGGTCACATTCCTCCATTGCTTATCTCTCATCCTCCTCCAATAAAAAACAGCTTTAAAGAGGGATTCCCATTGGGAAACTCATTGTCCCAATATTTTGGATATACTGAAAAAAGGCAGTCAGTGCATTTGGCACAAAGCTTGCTGAGCAATGAAATGAAAACCAGGAAGAAACAGAATAACAAGAAAAAGGTTCAGAAATACTCCCCAAATGCTGCTACAGACCTTTCTATAGGGCACTTTAAATACACGTCCATAAAGAATATATACATACAAGTATGGTAGGGCGGAACGTCCATCTGCCACTGTATCCTGCCACTGGCCTACCCAAAATCCATGGGACAGGGTCTTTTAAATATTTTGGGGGGACAACAACAACAAAAACAACTTGTATTTATGTAGCACCTTTAACAGTGTAAAACATCTGAAAGCGCTTCACAGGAGCATTATCAAACAAAATTTGATGCTGAGGCACATAAAGACATATTAGGGCAGATGACTAAAAGCATGGTCAAAGAGGTAGATTTTAAGGAGTGTCTTAAAGGAGAGAGAGGTAGAGAGGCGGAGAGGTTTAGGCAGGGAATTCCAGAGCTTAGGGCCTAGGCAGCTGAAGACATGGCCGTCAATGGTGTAGCGACTAATATCGGGGATGCTCAAGTGGCCAGAATTTGAGGAGCGCAGAGATCTCAGAGGGTTTTAGGGCTGCAGGAGGTTACAGAGATAGGGAGGGGCAAGGCCATGGAGGGATTTGAAAACAAGGATGAGAATTTAAATCAAGACAATGCACTAACTGCCTTTTTTTGGTATATCCAAACCGGGAGCCAATGCAGGTCAGCGAGCACAGGGGTGATGGGTGAACAGGACTTGGTACGACTTAGGACACAGGTAATAGAGTTTTGGATGACCTCAAGTTTACGAAGGGCAGAACGTGGGAGGCCAGCCAGGAGCTCCCATGCAGGAATTGACACTACAGGGACACTGGCCCGCTGAGAAGGATGATATTGTGTGATGCCCTGCTTCTCTGAGAGGGGACACCGGAGGCCCGAATTAGGCCGAAGACGAAGGTAGAAGAAAATAAGTTTCAACATTGAAGTATCGCTTCAATGGAAATCGTGACAGCTGTGCCTTCCCTAGACCCCACTCCTGCTCCCAGTTTTACCTTTAGATATAGGACCTACTGGGCAGCAGTTCTGGAGTAGCCCAGGAATGCCCTCAGACATGCCCACAATGTTGGATCTTACCATTATTGGGGATGGGCATAAGAAGCACCTGCTTCTATCCCCCTTCCTCCCACAGACCACAATTTCTTAAAGAAAATGGGAGGGGCAGAAGGCCAGGATGTTGAGAATCTGTCCCAAATAGTGCATCCACTGGGATTGTGCTGGGGGTCCGTCCCTATCCCCACGCCCATAGGTCAGAATGTTTACCCTCGGTGACCTTACCGTGGAATTTAGATATTTCCCACACAGAATTCCAACTTTTATTGTGGAATCCACTATAATGTTTTGAAATTCCGCAATAACAGATACAAATATTTATTTTTCTAGGGATTATTTTATGAGCCTCACTGCAGTACTGTCAACCTTGATCATGGAATTTTGGTAGTTGGATATGGAACTGAAAATCAGAAGCCGTATTGGATTGTTAAAAACAGGTACGTCACAGAGCGGGGGTGGGAGGACTATATTAAATGCATGGTAATTCTGACTCCGAGTTTACATTTATTTATAATTAAAGCTAAAGCTGTAAATAAAAAGTTCTGTCGAACTGGCAATCTGTTTAACTTTTTTTCCCCGATTGGAATTTGTTGCCAAGATATTAAAGTTTCGCTGAAGACTCTCTGTAATTGGTGTCACCTGTGGTAGCACTCGCTCCTCTAAGTTAGAAGGTCGTGGGTTCAAGTTCCACTCCAAGAATTTGAGCACATAATCTAGGCTGACTGTCCAGTGCAGTACTGAGGGAGTGCTGCACTGTCAGAGGTGTCGTCTTTCAGATGAGACATTAAACCAAAAAGTCTGCCCCCTCAGATGGATGTAAAAATTCCATGGCACGATTCACAGAGGAGCAGGGGAGTTCTTCCTGGTGTCCTGGCCAATATTCATCACTCAACCAACATCACTGAAACAGATTATTTGGTCATTATCTCATTGCTGTTTGTTGGAGTTGAGGTTATGACAGGAGCTATATAAATGCAAGTTCTTTCCTTCATTACTTGGGAAGCCTAGGCCTATGCCCATAGTACAGGACACCACCAAGATTGAGAAAAAGAAATAAATTCAAATGCAGTAACTTACTGTAAGCTTGGTTTTAAATACCTTAGACTGTTGAAGGAAGGGTAGAAGGAGGAAGGTATGGAGCTCTACACCATTAATGGTGGGAAAGAATAAGAGCAGTGGATTGTGAACATGTTCTTGACTTTAGCACAGCGAAGATGAAAGGATGAGGATAGTTTGTAGGACAGATTACGTGCAGATCAGTGAGAGAAAGGGTACCCGTCAGATGGCAGGCAATTTCTTGTATCCTGATATAATCAGAAATGTGGGGTGTCTGTTCTCTTATCACTGGCCCTGCCTCCCAACTCTGTACCTTGTGCTCCTGGCTTTGTGATCGACAGGAATCCAGGTGAGAACCAAGATCGATGACATGAACACATTGACCTTGTGCTCTGTGTGATTGGCATCTGCCGTGAAAATATGACTATCTTTGCAGTGACTGGCAGTAGGATGAAAATGTTCAAGCAGTTGGGGGAATTGCAGCTCCCTGGAATCCTGGCCAATAATGCAATAGCGGGCACCCAATCTGCTGCGGTACTAACATCTGTAATACTCCCGAGGGACCTAGCAAGCTTTAGTGCAACTGGCCAGCACGCAGGGTGCTGTGGGCTGCTGCAGAAACCACGTGCAAGGCTCATCAAAGCTGCAGAAGAATCTAACTTGGGGGTCTTCCCATAATGCGGCTGGGTCAACTGAAATTTTAAAGACTGAGATCGATAGATTTTTGTTAGTTGAGTGTGTTACGGGATATGGAGAAACAGCAGGTAAATGGAGTTGAGGTACAAATCAGCCTTGATCTAATAGAATGGCCGATCAGGCTTGAAGGGTTGAATGGCCTACTCCTGTCTCTATGTTCCTATGGAGCTCCTCAGTAGTGCTGTAGCCACACAGTGCCCATTTGAAATGCAAAAGTCCCCTTCCTGGTGTCCCCCTTCACCCTGACCCTCTGCCCTACACTGTGTCCCTTGCCACTCTGCCCTCATGCCACCTCTATCCCCTTGCCCTGTACTCCTGCCCCTCCATGATGGAAAACTCTATGCCAGTGCCCTGCAGGCAGCCAATATCCCTTGGCAGACTGCCAGTGCCTGAAATTCTTGCCCTATCTCCTTCCGGTGCTCCTGACGGATCATGGACAATGCGTCCAGAGCATGTGGTAAATATTCAAATGAGCTGAACTTGCACTGATGAGTGAGGATTTCTGCACTAGTGTGCTGGCGCTGCCCCTTTAAATATGGAGCTGGGGGACAATCTGGTTCGGGACAGTAGTGAGGACTCTAAAAATAAGTACGGATGAAATGATTGACTACCGTGTGGAACATGATGGTTCTTGAGCTATTACAAATATCATGGCAAATAAGGCCACCAGGATGATACTGGGGCTTAGAGGGTTAAATTATAGGACAGGTTGCAAAAACTTGACTTGTATTTCCTTGAGTTTAAAAGATTGAGGGGTGATCTAATCAAGGTGGTTAAAATGATAAAGCGATTCGCTAGCGTAGATTCAGAGAAACTATTTCCTCTGATGGGGGAATCCAGAACAAGGAGGCATAATCTTAAAATTAAAGCCAGACCATCCAGGAGTGAAATCAGGGAGCACATTTTCACACAAACGATAGTGAAAATATGGAACTCTCTCTCTCAAAAGGCCCTGGATGCTGGGACACTTGAAGCTTTCGAGACTGAGATTGGCAGATTATTGTTGGGTAAGGGTATCAAGGGATATGGAGCAGGTAAATGGAGTTGAGGTACAGATCAGCCATGATCTAATTAAATGGTGGAACAGACTCGAAGGGCTGAGTGGCCTACTCTCGTTCCTATGTTCCTATTCTAGTGACCTCTATCCCTCCAGGTCTCATTTAACTCCCACTCTCTGTGCCTTCAATGTAAAGTAAGATATCGCCTGCAAATCTTATTTGTATGATTTTATTTCTAATGATATGACTCACCAGGACAGTAATGCAAACTTCTTTTATTTGCTTTAGTTGGGGAGTAAATTGGGGCAACAAAGGTTATGTCCACATGGCTACGGACATGGATAACAACTGTGGAATTGCTTCAAGTGCAGTTTATCCTGAGGTGTGAAGGTTCAAGTGTATCGGCTGGAACTGGATAAAAGTCCAACTACAGGAATCACATTACGTCTGCCCGGAGCTGCTGATTTTATGGATCATTGTTAATGCTGTCCATCTTCATTTACCTTTGTCATTGTAATTTATGTCTGCCCGTGTCCTAACTCGCACCAAGTCCTGTTCACCCTTCGCCCCTGTGCTGTAGGGGGTGGCGTGTGCCCAGTCAGCTCTGCCCCTGACTGTCTCTGAGCGGTTCGAATCGCTCCCACACCCCTGGGTTCTAGACACCGGACTTAGGTATAGGCGGTGATACAGAAATAGAGTAGACAATTGGTTTGGTACAAGAAAACCGTAATTTTATTAAAAGGCACAACCATATTACAATACTGGAAAAATCACTAGAATAATTACAGGCATACAAAGTTACACTTAGTTGGGAATGGGGAACACATGGCACAACGAGGGAACAATCACGTTAATAATCCCCCTACCCTTGTCGCACCCCCAATACCTAACTAGATTGAGCTAAGAGGGGCCAGAGATTTATGCTTACCAATGGGGTTTCCTTGACAGTTCGAAACCTGTCGATTAAGCCGGTTGTGGTTTTGGGTTTCGCTCTTTGTGTCCTTTGGGGCCTGCCGTCGTCACGTGGTCCCAGGGCGCGGCGGTGGAGTCGTCTGGGTAAAGTACCCCCTTTCTCCTCAGTTTGCAGAGTAAAGTCTTTATTGGGTACTTTACCTTGCAGGATTGTTGTTCGTCTGGTGGTGGTCGTTGGAATTCGTTGCGACTGGGCTCGGTTGGTGGCCTTCGGGGTCGGCTCAGTCGTGTAAGGCTGCGGTTGTGGCCTAATTGTCCTCAGTTATTTCCTCGAACTTGCTATTTGGCTCTATTCCTCAATGTACCCCGATGGCTGGCCCTCTTCTGCCATGCTGAAACCTCGATCTTGCTGTTTGGCTCTATTCTTCAACGTACCCCAAGTGCATCCCCTCTTCTGCTGTGCTGAAACCTCGAGCTTGCTGTTTGGCTCTATTCTTCAACGTACCCCGAGTGCATGCTTCGATCTTTCTGTTTGGCTCTATTCCTCAACGTACCCTGATGGCTGGCCCTCTTCTCCCGTGCTGGCTGTACCTACATCCTGAGCTACCGGTGGGCCTATAATTATACAGGTCCTCCATTCCCTTATCTGCGTGCCAAATCAGGTCAGTTCTTTGTTTAATTTTTGGCGGGCTCGTCTAAAGTGTTTACAGTCATTCACCTTAACGGTTTTTGGGGCGGTTGTCTCCTGGTTTTAACGGCTTCAATATCCTAGCTGTTTGTCATTTATAAATGTTTAATCATCTTTTCCTGGCTTGGTGGCTCCTTTGAGCGGTTACCGATTATGTATGCAAAAAGTTAATGGCCTCAAGATTATGTCTATCCTGAGTTAACTGTTTCGAGATGAAAGATGCATATTCTGTGTTTATCTAGCTGTCTGGCTTTAGAAAAATGACAAAGCCTTCCACACAGATCCATGCATATTAGGTTTCGTTTCAGGATTTGAATGGGCCTGCCTTTTGCAGGGCCTTGCTTTCTAAAATCCTGCTGGCTTCGGTCACGAGGTTACAGAAGCCATTTTCTTTCGGGTACCCTTTTTAATAACTTGCCCAAACAGGGTCCCTTTATCCATAACTTTTGGGGAATGTGGGAATTTTGAGAACCCTACAGTGCTCACTGACCTACATTGGCTCCTGGTTAAGCAATGCCTCGATTTTAAAATTCTCATCATTGTTTCCAAATCCCTCCATGGCCTCGCCCCTCCCTATCCCTGTAATCTCCTCCAGCCCTACAACCCTCCGAGATATCTGCGCTCTTCTAATTCTGGCGTCTTGAGCATCCCTGATTTTAATCGCTTAACCATCGGTGGCTGTGCCTTCAGCTGCCAAGGCCCTAAGCTCTGGAATTCCCTCCCGAAACCTCTCCGCCTCTCTTTCTCTCTTTCTTCCTTTAAGATGCTCCTTAAAACCTACAACTGCCCTAATATGTCCTTATGTGGCTCGGTATCAAATTTTGTTTGATAACATTCCTGTACGCCTTGGGACGTTTTACTACGTTAAAGGCGCTATATAAATACAAGTTGTTGTTGTTATTATGGAGGGTTAGCTATAAAATGTTAAAATAGAGACTTTTTTAAAATATTATTAAGAGGGCTGAAAACCTATTTCCTGGAATCAATGGAAGTTAATAAGCTTACGTGCTTCAGCAGTTGCATAAAGGATAATACTATTACAAATTTGTTGTGTACAGTAATACTTTATTGATGTGTTGAGTAAATACATTGTCTAACATGTACAGACAATGTGTATCAGTAGTAAAATATGTAATAAAACTTGCCAGCAGTAAGTCTGTGTGCCTTATTGTTGTCCAGCTGAGTGGGACTGTACCTGGCTGGTTCGACTTATACCTATCCAGTTGTAGCAGAGAATCTCCTGCAGTGGCTTCTCTTCTTGCCCATACACCATAACCTCTGGAGTCCCCCAAGGATTTATCCTGTTTCTCATCTACCTACTGCCCCTTGGTGACATCATCCAAAAACATGACTTCAGGTTCCATGTCTATGCTGACGACACCTAGCTCTAACTCACCACTAACTTTCTCGACTCCTCCGCTGCTTCTGTATTGCCAGAGTGCTAATCCAACATTTAGTTCTGATGAGCCACAATTTCCTCCAATTAAATATTGGGAAGACTGAAGCTATTGTCTTCAGCCCTTGCCGTAAACTTTGTTCCCTCGTCACCGCTTCTGTCCCCCTCCCTGGTCACTGTCTGAGCCGGAACCAGACTGTTCGCAATCTTGGTGTCCTATTTGACCTTGAGCTGAGCTTCTGTCCCCATATCCTCTCCATTTCAAAGACTGTCAATATACACCTCCATAATGTTATCTGTCTCCGCCTCTGCCCAGCCACCTGCTGCTGAAACCCTTATCCATGCTTCTGTTACCTCCATAATCGACTATTCCAATGCTATCCTGGCTGGCCTCCCATCTTCTACCCGCCATAAACTTGAGCTCATCCAAAACTCTGCTACCCGTATCCTAACCCACACCAAGTCCTGTTCACCCATCACCTCTGTGCTTGCTGACCTACTTTGGCTCCTAGTTCACCAATGCTTCAGTTTTAAAATTCTCTTCTTCGTGTTGAAATCCCTCCATGGCCTCATCCCTCGCTATCTCTGCAACTTTCTCGAGCACTACAACTGTCTAAGAATGCTGCGTTCCTCCAACTCTGGCCTATTGTGCATCCTCGATGTTCATTGCTCCACCATTGGCGGACTGTGCCTTCAACCGTCTAGGCCTGAAATTCCCTCCGTAAACCTCTCCGCCACTCCTCCTTTAAGATACTCCTTGAAACCTACCGCTTTTACCAAGCTTTTAGTTACCCATCCTAATATCTCCTTCTTTGGCTCAGTGTCAAATTTTGTCTGATCATGTTCCTGTGAAGCGCATTAAGGTGTTTTGCTATGTTAAAGGTGCAATATAACTTTGTTGTTATTTAATTGAAGGTGCAACCTGAGGTGTGTGTGTGTGGGTGAGTGTTTTTGTTGCTTATGAAGGGCTTCAAGGGCGGTAATGGGATCAGCACCAAACAAAACCTAAACCAGAGCTTCACTAAGTATTAGCAGTTCAGCTGACACAAGCCGCATCAGAGCCTTTAGAGGTCCAGTTCACATTCAGCAAACTTTTAATGGAAATGTACAATCCTTGTAAACACACAAAGCTTAAGTCACTAATAAGAACACAGGGGGAAGTGTCCTTGGGAAAGTTCGGTACTAGCCATAAACATTAAAGAGTAGGGGGGAGAAATTCGGTATCGCCCCGTTTGGAGCGCAATTATCGGATGGACGCAAAGTTTAGCGCCTGGCGCAAATTATCGCCTCCAATAGCAAACTTGGCTTCTATCGCCCTTTGAGGTGATTGGTGCGCTAAATCAGGCGCTACACACCTCTCTTAAGGCACTAATGCCGAGGAGCGAGGCGCTAACGCAGAGTGCTGACGAAGCTCAAGTGATGTCAGTTAACAATGGAACACAGACACACTGGCGCCGGCCAGTTCTTAAAGGGGAGGGCCAATCTTGCTCTCCAGCCACACCCTGTTCATTGCAGCCTTGAATGTCGGCCTGGACAGACCTCAACTTAAAATCTGCTGCAAGGAACAATGGAGAGAGCCAGGGAACGAGCTCAGCGTTTCAGCGACCGGGCCTTGGTGGCTCTGGTTGGTGCAGTGGAGCGCCGAAGATCAATAATCTACCCACAGAGTGGCAGGAGGCCATTGCCCCACGATTATAGAAGAGTGTGGAGGGAGGTGGCTCAGCACGTCTCCTCCAGAAGCATGGTGCCCAGGACCCACACACAATGTCGGAAGAAGTTCAATGACCTCACTCGGGTGGTCAGGGTGAGTGGCTGCTTTTCAATACCTCTACATCCCTCCATCTCAACCTCAATCTGTGGCCAGAGGGTTTAAAAACCCCAAATGCCCAACACTCATCCAAGACCTGTGGCCATCTCATAAAACACACATGCACATTCCACACCTTGCATACATTAAGGGTTATTCAACTATGGGAGGAACATCAGGCAAGCACATGTCTGCATATATTAAGGGCTATTCAACTATGGGAGGCACATCAGGCAAGCACATGGCTGCATACATTAAGGGCTATTCAACTGTGGGAGGCACATCAGGCAAGCACATGGCTGCATACATTAAGGGCTATTCAACTATGGGAGGCACATCAGGCAAGCACATGTTTGCACATTTACTCAGACGCCGTCCCTTTTCTTGGAGGCCAAGCTATTGCATAATAGGCGCCAGCAGCAACAGACGGGTGGAGGGCCGGCTGAGCTGCAGACCCTCAGGCACGCATTCACAGGACTGTTGCCAGCCAGGTGATAGGTCCTGTGGCCACTGGAGAGGTCGATCCCCTTGGGGACAGCAATGGTAAGTTCATCAGCTTTCTCTCCTCTCTCATTCCACTTGTCCCTCACAACACCAGCCTTTTACACTTTCAATCCAACTTATTAAATCTCTCCAGTCCTTGCTCCTTTACTGCCTCCCTGTCCTGACGCTAAAGCCACTCTTGTACCTCCCTGCTTTCAGATAGTGAACCATCAGCTGACCAGCCTGCCCCTCAACCAACCAGTGGGAGCGACGCCGCAGGCGAGGACGAAGAGGAAGCTGGAGCATCAGCACCAGCATCTCCCGAGGGAGCCCATGCCCACATTGGGACCACACCTTCCCTGGAGGGGAGCAGGGGGGAAGGGTCTGATGAGGGTGAAGCTCCGGGACCCAGCGGGCTGCAGCGATGCCATGGGGGTAGGGAAGCTCGGGCGTCTTCTCCCCGGAGGAGTAGTAGGACAGCGAGTCCTGCTGCACTGGACACAGAGGAGGAGCGGCTCATCACGGAAATGAACACCCAGGCAATGAACATACACACTCAGCTCATGAGTGCAATGGGAAGGGTGCCCGAAAGCACTGATGGACTGGCAAGGAGTGTGTAGCACTCCACTGCAGCACAGGCCGACGCAATGCAATAGCTTAATGCTGCAATTCAGTTACTGGCTGCTACGATCCAATCTCAGACTGCTCTCATGCAGCCTCAAATTGATGTAACGCAAGAACTGACTGCTGCCATCGTCGCAGGTTCAGCCACATTGCCCTGGGGCTCTCACAGCGCTGCAGCAGGCCAGCAATCTGTGCTCGAGGAGATTGCTCCGGATGCTGAAGTGCTGCCCCGTGGGAGTGCCAGTGTGTTGTTTAAGCAGGGAGGTGCTGTCCTCTCTCAGGATGACAGCATTCCTGCTCCCACCACTGTCACTTCCCCATTGCACTTGCCACCACCTGCAACACAGCCAACCCAGACTGCTGCCGCCCATGCAGAGTTGGTGCAGTCTGCAGCCAGGGCCTCCAGGCCCAGAGCTGTGTAGGGGTCGCAAAATCCCCTCAGCCCCCGAAGATCGGGAAATATCAATCCACATCGTGGATGAAGACTTGTGGGATTTAAATTGTCTCTGGGTTGGACAATGTTTTAAAACATACCCAGAACCGGAAAAAAAAAGGCTGCGTGAGAAAAAAAAAGAGCTTGTGGGCTGGGCAGCGCTTGGACACTGGAATCAAAGAACTTTGTGAAAATCGCACACTTTACGATTGTACATTTTATTAAAGGATGTAATCTTGAGTTTTGAACGGTTTAAATTGCCCAGGAATAAAAATGGCCGTCCTACCGCATGGCCAAGGGCAAAGGACTTGGAAGCAGCTCGTGTGTGTCTGTGAAAAGGGGAGGATCAAAGATGGCTGACTAAACTGCCAATCAAAGGCAGTTCGGGAGTTCCCTCCCTGCAGAGGAAATCGATGTTTGTTTACAGAAACTGCTACTTTGTGTACACAAAGGATTATCCACTTCAGACTGCGGTTTCAGTGACCACAGAACAATGGGCTTCTGTTTACACTCCTCCCAAGCTGTTTAAACTGCAGTTTTACATTCAAAGCTCAGCACAGACATTTGAAAAGAGACACTTAAACTGAGAAAAGGAACAGTTTAAAATGAATGGGTTTGAATCACCCATTACTGGACAATGGGGGCAGTTGGATCCCTTTTGTTTTAGCCCAGAAACCTCTGGATCTGGCTGGGAACATTTCAGCCCCAAAATTGGGGCATCAGAGATAGCTTCCCAGAAGCGTCTCTCTCTCTCTGGCCTGCCTCTGTGTGCCCTCTATAGCGTGGGAGTCTGTCTGAAGAAGTAAAACACCAGCAGTTTACTTTTAAAACACTGGGGTGTTTCTTTACTTCAGGGCAGTGAAGATCTCATAGGGCACGGAGCTGGCATTGCAGTGGTGAGCATATATTTTTCTGGCCTTCCACAAGGCAACTTAGGATAGGCATAAGGGTGGGAGTAAAGTGGGATTTCGTTAGAATTGTATTTTAGTCGATTTCCCTCATTGTGTCTGTTTTTCCTCCCCTATTCAAGCAATTTTACCGTGATTACTTTGATCGTGTGGTGTAGTTTCTTTAGTTTTAATAAAATTTGACTTTCTTGCATCCAGACCATTTGTCTGTTTTAATATATCATTAATTATAAGTTCCTCCAGTCAGAACTGGAAGGGTGGGTTTAGCGGTTCGAAACCGCTGATTGGAATTGGTCACAGTGCAGTGGCAAAAAGGCTGCCTGACCAGGTAAATTGCCGTAAACCAGGTAAAGGATGCCCCCCTACAAATTGGCCACCGCGGCAGGACTGGAGGCAGTTTTTGATATAGGTGGTCTGGATCTGGAGAAAGCATCAGCACTTGCCTTTCTTGCTTTCAGTCTGTGGGTAGCCCTGCAGAAGTTAGTGGCAGCGTGTAAGCTGACCTATTATGGTGTAGGTGGCTGGGTTAAGAAGTGTGAGATGAGGGTGTGGGAAAAGGTTACAGAGGCCAAGAATCGGGAGTCAGAGTTTGAAAAATGCCAGGCGGATGTAGAACGCCTCTTAAGAGAGGTGAATGAGGCCAGAGATAGTGGGATGAGGGTGTGGGAAGAAAATGCACGCCTCACACTAGAGGTCACGAAATGCCAGGCAGCGATAGAGCACCTTGTGCAGGAAGTCACAGAGGCTAGGGACAGTGAGATGAGGCTACAGGAGGAAAACGCACACCTTACCCAAGAAGCTAGCGAGGGCAAAAGCCACGCGAGGCACAAGATAGAGTTCCTAAAGTGCCAAATTACAGAAGCAAAGAGTAACGAGATGAGACTGCGGGAAGAGAATGCCCGCCTCACCTCAGAAGTTACAGAGCAGGAGGAAAAGGATAGGGAGGTAAAGGCAGCTTATAAGCAGGCCTGCGACCAAAGGTTTAGTGGAGCAGATCATACCCCATGTAACAGAAAGATAGAGAGTTTGGGTATGGAGTTACTAAGGACTAAAGGGATGGTATGTCTCATAAGTCCGAAGGGAAGTCCGTCGGACAGTACCAGCAGCCCAAATCAAACCACCCCACAGGCAGCACCCAGAACAGAGCTGGCTGGGGAATTAGAGATCCCAAGACTGCAGGCCACAGCTCCGAGTTTTGAGGAGCTCTGGCAGCAAGAAGGGGTGGACAATGGGGTGGTAGGAGAACGCCAGCTGGTCCCACTAGGCAGGCGGGGACCAGGACCAGTGTACCCTCTCCGACAACGGAGGTACGGTCCGCCCGTGAACGATAATGACCCAGGGGCTGTTCAGCATACCTATCTGGTACCCTATGATACCCAACAGCTCAGAGGCCTGGTGAAACATATTCCCCTGCTCTCCGAAAAGGGAGACCCCTTAATGCACTTCCAAGTGATAGAACAGGCAGCCTGTGTTAACGGCTGTGATGACGATGAGAAAGCCAAAATGTTGCTTTTCTCTGTAGATAGTAAGCTCTATCAGACCCTTTCAGATGAGGCTAAGAGAGGGCAGAAGGGTTTTGAGGACCTAAAAGAGGAAATACTGGAAGCCATGGGTGCGAACGACGGCAGTCCGTTCGATCGCATAGGGAAAACACTGCAGAAGGAAGGGGAGACCCCACAGGCATTTGCAGACAGGCTGTGGCCAGTCTACAACAGCGTGTGCACAGGGGGACAAGATAGGGCACACCTGAACCAGCGGCAGCAGACCCAATGGCTTCGTTGCCTGGTGTCCAATTGCCTGCCCCAGATAAAAGCAAAGGCTGATACTTGGTTTGACCACCGAGACCCCCTAGCAACTGAAGAGATTGTAATGAGGCAGCTCATGGTGGCATATAGGAATGGTAGGAATAGTGGGACCCCCCAGCAAAAGGGTAAGGTCCAGTAGGTTAAACCTGGGGCTCAATGCAAGAATGAGTGGCGCCAGGAGGGGAGCCGTCCCTCCCAGAACAAGGTCACTTGTTACAGGTGCGGGGAGGATGGCCACTGGTGCAGGGATTGTGAAAAGCCTGGGAGAGACGATAAAGCCAGGACCCCCGCAGCCCCAACTCAGAAGGCAGGGACAGAAACTCCTCCCGATACAGTCGAGTCCGTCATGGAGTCGATAAGATCTTTCCTCAGGGCCAATCAGGGAAAGGTAGCAGCCATCAGTGGTGCTGCAGCCCCCTCGCCCACCTCTGCCGCCCCACTATGACTGGAGCCCACACAGCCTGTCTACCTGTGTAATCTCCGGTACGATGAATGGAAGAGACCGCTCGTACAGATGGAGGTAGAGAAGGTTACAGGGACTTATCTCTTGGATACGGGGGCATCATGTACCGTGATCCATATGGATAATCCCACCATCTCACCTCTGTCTAACGGGGTTCCATACATACTATCGGGATTCACCGGTCAGGAGCAGGCGGGGGTATTCTCCAAGCCGCTCTCAATCTGCCTGGGCACGATCTGGACCAAATGGACGTGTATCCTGGCAAGGTGGGAGGCGGAGGGAGGAAAGCGGATCGTAGGAGCCAACTTCCTAGTGGGCCACGGGATCCTCGTGGATCTCCGCAATCATTGCCTGTGGGGAGCCAACACGGGTGGAGAGGGAGGTGTGGTAATCATCCCCAGCAAGGAAGGGAAAGGGACCCTGTGCACTGTGAAGCCTAACGAAGGTTACAACCTCGGGCTCATGGTCGAGGGTGTCCCGGGGGAATTCCAGGCAGTCGTGCAGGCTAATCTAGCTGCGTTTGCCACGCATAAACACGACTGCAGGAGGGTCACAGGGTTTGAGGTTAAAATAAACAGGGACCCCATGGCCTGACCACAGAAGCAGTATAATTTCCCCAAGGAGGCAGAACCCGACATGGAGGCAGCCATGTCCTCTTTGGTGCAGCAGGGAGTGTTGAGGCCCATAGCCACCCATGTTAACTCTCCGCTTTGGCCGGTCAGAAAACCGCACAATACGTGGAGAGCCACAGTGGACTATCGGGTGCTTAACAGCAATATCCCAGCCTGTGCACCCACGGTGGCAGCAGTTGCCGACCTGATAGGAAGTATTCCAGCATCCGCAACCATTTTCACGGTGCTGAATATTTCTAACGGGTTTTAGTCCATCCCTTTAAGGAGGGAGGATCAGTACAAGTTTGCTTTTACCTTTAAGGGGCAACAGTACACGTGGAACTGCTTGCCACAAGGTTTTCATAACAGCCCCAGCATCTTCCACCAGTGTATGGCAGATAGTTTAAAAGATTTCAGCCAGCCCACACAGTTGGTTCAATACGTGGATGACCTGCTGCTGTTCACTGATTCAGGAGAGGAGCACGGCCCACTATTAGCCGAACTGCTGGAGCTGCTTAGGAAAAGGGGTTTCAAGGTAAACCCAAAGAAAGCGCAGATCGGCCAGCAGGAGGTCAAATTCCTGGGTCTGACCGTCCGCGCTGGAGAGAGGGCAATAGATAAGGCAAGGAGGGAAGCAGTCCAGGAGTTACCGATTCCCAATTCAGTAAGAGGGGTGAGGTCGTTCCTGGGATTGACGGGGTACTGCAGGGATTTTATAGAGGACTATGCAGCCACAGCGGCCCCTCTGCTCCGTCTCCTACACAAGGGGGTGGAGTGGTCCTGGGATGAGGGATGCCAGGTGGCATTTGTTAAGTTAAAGGGAGACCTGCAGGCCGCACCAGCCCTAGGAGTGATAGATGGGAAAAAGGAGTTCTTCTTGGAGGTAGCAGCCGGCGGGGATAGTCTCAGTGCTGTGCTGCTCCAGGAGCGGCACGGCAGGCTGAGGCCCATGGTCTATTCCTCCAGAATACTCACTGATGTAGAGAGGAGCTACTCAATATGTGAAAGGCACCTTTTAGCCACATATTGGGCTGTGAAGAAATCCCGGATCTTCGCAGGCACCTCTCCCATCACCCTCCTCACACACCACACACCCACTCAGATGCTTTTGGATGGGAGGATTAAAGATGGGACAGCCAGCAGCATCCGCATTGCGCACTGGACCCTTCTCCTCTCACAGATGGATCTGAAGGTAAAGGGCCTTTGTGAGCCAAAGCTTGCGGCCAATATGGTATATCCTGTAACAACCCATCGGTGCTCCAATGAAGGGGTATGGGAGGTGAACATAGGTTTACGGGCCGGGATACATCCCTCAGGCCATGAGATCTATGTAGACGGTTCCAGCATGGTATCCGCTGGGGTACGACTCACGGGTTGCGGGATCTTTGACCCAACGGCAGACATTGCCTTGGCAATCAAGCTCCCTAACACCATGAGTGCCCAGCAGGCTGAACTGAACTCAACATCCAGGGGTATTCGATATTCAGGAAAGATAGGCAAAAAGGAAAGGGAGGAGGGGTAGCATTACTGGTTAAAGAAGGGATTAACACAATTGTAATGAAGGATATTAGCTCTGATGAGGTGGAATCTGTATGGGTAGAATTGAGAAATACTTAGGGGAAAAAAACATTAGTGGGAGTGGTATATAGACCTCCAAACAGTAAAGCGGAGGTTGGGGATGGCATTAAAAGGGAAATTAAAGAAGCGTGCAATAAGGGCACAGCAGTCATCATGGGTGACTTTAATCTACATATAGAGTGGGCTAACCAAATTAGTAACAATACTGCGGAGGAGGAATTCCTGGAGTGTTTACGGGATGGTTTCCTGGACCAATATGTCGAGGAACCAACCAGAGATCAGGCCATCTTAGACTGGGTATTATGTAACGAGAAAGGATTAATTAGCAATCTTGTTGTACGAGTCCCCTTGGGTCGGAGCGATCATAATATGATCGAATTCTTCATTAAGATGGAGAATGAAGTAGTTGACTCAGAAACTAGGGTCCTCAATTTAAATAAAGGAAACTACGATGGTCTGAGGAGCGAGTTGGGTAGGATTGATTGGGGAATGGCACTCAAAGGGTTGACGGTGGATAGGCAATGGCAAACATTCAAAGACCGAATGGATGAACTACAGAATTTGTTCATCCCAGTTTGGCATAAAAATAAAACAAAAAAGGTGACTCAACCGTGGCTAACAAGGGAAATTAGGGATAGCATAAGATTCAAGGAGAGGACATACAAATTGGCCAGAAAAAGCAATAATCCTGAGGATTGGGAGCAGTTTAGGATTCAACAAAGGAGGACAAAGGGATTAATTAAGAAAGGGAAAATAGTATATGAGAGTAAGCTTGCAGGGAACATAAAAACTGACTGTAAAAGCTTTTATAGATATGTAAAGAGGAAAAGATTGGTGAAGTCAAGCGTAGGTCCCTTGCCGTCAGAATCGGGGGAATTTATAAAGGGGAGCAAAGAAATGGCGGACCAACTAAATACATATTTTGGTTCTGTCTTCAAAAAGGAGGACATAAATAACCTCCCAGAAATACCGCAGAACATAGGGTCTGATGAAAGGGTGGAACTGAAAGATATCAGTATTTGTAGGGAAATGGTTTTAGGAAAATTGATGGGACTGAAGGCCGATAAATCCCCAGGGTACTTAAGGAAGTGGCCCTAGAAATAGTAGATGCATTGCTGGTCATCTTCCAGAACTCAATAGACTCTGGAACAGTACCCATGGATTGGAGGGTAGCTAATGTTACCCCACTATTCAAAAAAGGTGGCAGAGAAAAAGCGGGGAATTATAGACCGGTAAGCCTGACATCGGTAGTGGGGAAAATGCTAGAGTCCATTATAAAAGATGTAATAGCAGAGCACTTGGAAAGCAGTGACAGGATCGGACAAAGTCAACATGGATTTACAAAAGGTAAATCATGCTTGACTAATCTACTGGAATTTTTTGAGGATGTAACTGGTAAAACAGATAAGGGAGAATCAGTGGATGTGGTGTATTTGGACTTTCAGAAGGCTTTTGATAAGGTCCTGCATAAGAGGTTAGCGTGCAAAATTAAGGCACATGGGATTGGGGGCAAGGTATTGACTTGGATAGAGAACTGGTTGGCGGACAGAAAGGAAAGAGTTGGAATAAACGGGTCGTTTTCCGAGTGGCAGGCAGTGACTACTGGGGTACCGCAAGGATCGGTCCTAAGACCCCAGCTGTTCACAATATATATTAATGATCTGGACGAGGCAATTGGATGTAATATCTCCAAATTTGCAGATGACACAAAGCTGGGTGGGAGGGTATGCTGTGAGGAGGATGTCATGAAACTCCAGTATGATTTGGACAGGTTGGGTGATTGGGCAGAAACATGGCAAATGCACTATAATGTGGATAAATGTGAGGTTATCCACTTTGGTGGCAAAAACAGGAAGGCAGATTATTATTTGAATGGCAATAGATTGGGAGAAGGGGAAGATAAAGAGACCTGGGTGTTATTGTGCACCAGTCGCTGAAGGTAAGCATGCAGGTGCAGCAGGTAGTTAAGAAGGCAAATGGTATGTTGGCCTTCGTAGAAAGAGGGTTCGAGTACAAGAACAAGGATGTCTTGCTGCAGTTGTACAGGGCCTTGGTGAGACTGCACCTTGAGTATTGTGTGCAGTTTTGGTCACCTTACCTGAGGAAGGACGTTCTTGCCATGGAGGGAGTGCAGCGAAGATTCACCAGGCTGATACCTGGGATGGCAGGAATGACGTACGAGGAGAGATTGTGTCAATTGGGCTTATACTCACTGGAGTTTAGAAGATTGAGAGGGGATCTCATCGAAACCTATAAAATTCTGTCAGGTCTGGACAGACTAGATGCAGAAAGGATGTTTCTGATGGCCGGGGAGTCCAGAACCAGGGGTCATAGTCTAAGGATAAGGGGTAAGCCATTTAGGACTGGAATGAGGAGGAATTTCTTCACCCAGAGAGTGGTGAACCTGTGGAATTCTCTGCCACAGAGGGCGGTGGAGGCCGGTTCATTAAATATATTCAAGAAAGAGTTGTATATATTTCTTGAGGCTAAAGGGATCAAGGGATATGGGGAAAAGGCAGGGACAGGGTACAGAATTTGGATGATCAGCCATGATCTCATTGAATGGCGGAGCAGGCTCGAAGGGCCGAATGGCCTACTCCTGCTCCTATCTTCTATGTTTCTATGTTTCTAACATGTACGTGGTTACAGACCCCGACACCTTCCCTACCCCGTATATGATTTGCTCTGACAATATGTTCACTTGCAACTCGTGTACGGACTACCTGGCCATCTGGTCCCGTCGTGGGTATACCTCCGCCGACGGGAAGCCCTTGACTGTAAAGCCCCTGCTGGAGAAAATCCTGGCAGCTGTGGGGGAGGAAGGCGAGGTCTTCATCCACAAAGTGAAGGCCCATTCCTCCACAGAGCCCCGCAGCCAGGGTAACCAGCAAGCCGACATGCTGGCCAAGGAGGGCGCACACACCGGCACTTTCTGAGACCCGTATGAGTCTGGGCCCGTGGCGGCAGTTAGAGGTAGGGATGGGACCCAAGGGAGCTCAGGGGTAGTGTTAGCCCCAGACCTCAAGATGGTCCAAGCCCAGGACCCAGTCCTGAAAGTTGTCATGAGTGCAGTGATGGAGGGCAGGAAGTTAGAAGGCCCTTATGGCGCAGCCCCCCTCTCCATGAGGGAAGGCATGCTGTTCAGGGCAGAACAGTGGGTAGTACCCCAGCAATACTGGAGGGAGTTCCTTCAGCTGGCACATGAGGGGCCGGGAGAGGGACACCCCGGCCTGAGACCACCTGGCAATGGGTGGAACAGGCGGGATGGTGGCCAGGACTCTGGGATGATGGCCGCGAGTTCTGTGGTAGCTGTCTTGTGTATGCAGCAAATAATCCCGATCCCCACAAAAGGAAGGTGCCCATGGGACACATTAGGAGGGTCGAGGGACCACGGCAGTCGATCCAGATCGACTATATAGGGCCCTTGCCCACCACTCAGAGAGGCTACAAATACTGCCTCGTCCTGGTGGATGTGTTTTCCAAGTGGGTGGAAGCCTTCCCCTGCAGGATGGCCACAGCAATGGGGACTGCAAAGATCTTGGTGAAGGAAGTGTTCTCGCGGTGGGGACTGCCCCAGTTTGTGGAGTCTGACCAGGGAAGCCACTTCACTGGCCAAGTCATGCAGAACACCCTGATGCTGCTCGATATCAAAGGGATGTGGCACATAGCCTACAACCCACGGTCCTCAGGGATTGTGGAGCGTATGAACCGTACCCTTAAAGAAAGATTGAGGAAAGAGGCCGTGGGGTCACCCCAAAAATAGGCAGAGACCCTACCTCTGATCCTCATGGGGATCCGGGCCAGCCAGTCCAAGAGTACAGGGCATTCACCACATGAGCTCATGACTGGCAGAGTTATGAGGACCCCCACTCATGTCCTTGCCCCAGTCCTCACTGAAGGACAACTGCAGGAAATAAACCAGGATAAATTCACCCGAACCCTCCTAGAACACCTCAAATGAATTTATGGGCAGGCAGCAGACAGCATGGGGAAGCAGCATCGGAATAACTGGCTGCTGCTCGAGCCTAGCAAGAGCCACCAGTGGGAGATAGGAGACCTAGTGATGGTAAGAAACTATGCCCGGGTGGGAAGTTTAGAGCCACTCTACATGGGACCCTATAGTATAGTTGATAGGGCCAGCCCCATGGTCTATGCAGTAAAACTACCCCGGTGCACAAAGTGGTTCCACGCCAACCAATGTAAATTGTATAAATCCGACCATACAAGTTCAAGTTCACAGGCTGTAAAGACAGGCACTGTGGCTTGTTTCAAGGGAAAAGTTGTCCGGCCCACCAATTGGGACACTTTCCCGTTCCAGTGGGACCTAAGTTTTGGCCAAAGTTTAAATTTGAACCAGTTATTTAGTTCAGAGACAGAGAAACCGCAGCCTGAGAGTAGAAATCTGTAGGCTGCTGCGAGTTCATTCACAGAAAATTGCTTGGGGGGCTCCAGGGAGGAGCCGCCTTTTGAAGAGACTGCCCGCGCATGCGTAGTCGCTGGTCTGGAGACAGGAATTCCCCAGTCATTTGAATGGCCTGTTTGTGCAGGTGCAGTTCCCCAGCCCGTGACCCCAGCGGCTTCTCTTCAGTTTTCCCGCGCAGGCGCAGTCACCTGTTTGAATACAGAGGTTTCACAGCCTCTGCCGTGGGACTCTGGGGAGGAGATTCACGCAGGCGCAGTTCCCCAGCCCGTGACCCCAGCGGCTCCTCTTCAGTTTTCCCGCGCAGGCACAGTTGCCTGTTTGAATACAGAGGTTTCACAGCCTCTGCCTTGGGACTCCGGGGAGGAGGTACGCGCAGGCGCAGTTGCCTGTTTAAAGGGACAAGCTTCCCAGCCCGCTTCTAGAGTGGTTCCCCCTATGGTGTGGGACTCTGGGGAGGAAGGGATAGCAATTCCTCTTGCAGGGGACATATGAAAGGAGCTGGTACCAGGTTTTGGACCTGGAGAGGAAGATTTTCAGCCACCAGCAGCGGGTGGTGAGGGGATACCTGCCTCCAGTACAGGAGTGGGTAGGGAAAAGGAGACAAACCCAGATTACTGGCAGGCTGCCAGGTATATTAAACAGTGCGGGCTGTTGGCATCAGGGGGAGAAGGTTCCCAGCCAGCTAGGGCTGTGACCCAGGCTCAGGGTCCGTCAGCCAAAGTTTCCCCCACAGAGACACCCCTCAGGAGATTTCAGCGGGTCCACAAGCCCAAGATAAGATGGTCACCAGGGTATCTGCCACAAAGAGCAATCTCCCGAGCCCGGGACGAAACAGATCACAGAGGTCCCCAAGTTGTCATCCATTAGGATTTTCTTTAACTGAGTTTTTAAACCGTTTATCTGGGTCTGTAATTCTATGTCATCTAAACTGTTGATCACAGAGGACCCAGTGTTAAATACAGTAAAAACATCATTCCATGCTCCCCTTCTTTGTCTCCCCGTATTACCCAAAAACTCATGGTGTGTGGTGTACAGTTCGGTTTTGTCGACATTTGGCGAAATTGAACTCATAAAATTTTCCGAACATCTCCTTTAATAGGGCCTGGTATAGCTGCTCTGTCTTTTTGCGGCACCACTCCGGTAAGTGTACCTCGGTGAGATTTAATATCATGGAGGCTACTGCGTAGTGTACCCCCTGGTCCGTAGGCACTAGTACCAGCCTATTCCCTGGTCCTTTGGTGGTGACGGGGCACCCTTCCCTGTGTGTCCTTGCTGCCTGCGTCATGGGCAGGGGCCTTCGGGGGCGGGTCACAAGCTCAGTGGCATTGACTGGGATCGGGGAGTATGGGACCGCGCACGCCTTCAGGCTGGTATCCCACTTCATCCCCTCCCTGGCGTCTTGCCGCTGCCGGTGGAAAATGATGGATATGCCTGTGGGGCAGACCCTCTCTGACTCCGACATACAGACATAAATCCCTTGATCCAGTTCCCACCACTTGTCCCAGCACACACTTAATCCCCCGTGAGTCCCTGTAATCGTCCGGTGGGTATTGTTCCCCAACCTTTCCCACTCGACTGCGGGGTTTCTCATGTCCTTGCTCAGCTTTCTGAGCCACCACCACCTATATCAAGGAATCTGTCCCTTGCATGTTAAACATACACGTTTCCCTACGGTGACGCTATCCCTTGTGGTAACAACCTGTACCCTGGGGCACAGGAGGGAGGCCTCCCCGTACGTGAACCCGGTCTGGCTGGAGAGTACTGAGATGAATTGGACCCCAGCCACCCTGGCCACTTTCCCTCGTGGACATAGACTGCGATCTCCTCCACGTCCCACTCGCCATCGGTTACTATAGGTGCTCTTTCTCCTGAGCACCCATAGATGTGGGATTCCTCCACGTCACCTTGCTTTCCAATGCTCAGTCCTATCAGGGCGAGTAGGATTACGCCCCCCTTCATCCTGAAAATCTTTCTGCAAAAGATACAGGAACATATAGCCAGGTCCCGAGGAGATTCTCTGGCTTGGGTGAAGCATAGTCGGGTCTCGCGACCTCGACTCAAATACACGCACTCTTAACAGATGAGCACCGGGGCTAGTACATGGGTGGGGGTTCGCATAACCCTGCCAGTCATCAGCTCGTGCGGGGTGTACCCCATGCTTTTTGACTGGCTGGCCCGGATCCCCATGAGGACCAGCAGTAGGACCTCTGCCCATTTTCTAGGCGAGTCCACCGTCTCCTTTCTTAACCTCTCTTTTAAGGTCCTATTCATCCTTTCCACAATCCCTGATGACTGTGGGTTGTGGGCAACGTGCCACTTCCCCTCGATGCCTAGCAGCATAAGGGTATTCTGCATTACCTGCCCGGTAAAGTGACTCCCTTGGTCGGACTCCACATACTGTGGTAGCCCCCATCGCGAGAACACTTCCCGGACCAGGATCCTGGCCGTACCCAGAGCTGTGGCCGTTCTGCAGGGGAAGGCTTCTACCCATTTGGTGAACACATCCACCAGGACTAGGCAGTACTTATAGCCTCCCTGGGCGGTGGGTAGGGGACCGATGTAGTCGACCTGTATCGACTGCCATGGTCCCTCTACCCTCCTGATGTGTCCCATGGGTACCTTCCTTTTATGGGGGTCAGGGTTATTAGCAGCGCACACCAGACAGCCGACACAGAACTCGCGGACATCTTCCCTGAGTCCTAGCCACCATCACGCCTGTTCCACCCGCTGCCAGGTGGTCTCAGGCCCGGGAAGCCCCACTCCTGGACCCTCATTGGGCCAGTTGAAGGAATTCCCTCCGGTGCTATTGCGGCACAATGCACTGTTCCCCCCTGAACAGCATGCCTTCTTTTACGGAGAGGGCTGCTGCGCCGTAAGGACCCTCTACCCCTTTTCCCTCAATCACTGCGCTGAGGACGGCCTTAAGGACAGGGCCTTGGGCTTGGACCGTCTAAAGGTCCGGGGCTAAAGCTACCCCCGCACTCCCTTGAGTCCCATTCCTACCCCTGACTGCTGCTATGGGTCTGGATCCATATGGGTCTCAGAAAGTGCCTGTGCAGGCAACCTCCTTAGCCAGCATGTCAGCCTGCTGGTTACCCTGACTACGGGGCTCTGTGGAGGAATGGGCCTTCACCTTGTGAATGAAGACCTCCCCTTCCTCCCCCACTGCTGCTAGGATTTTCTCCAGCAGGGGTTTTACGGTGAGGGGTCTCCCATCGGCGGAGGTGTATCCGCGGCGGGACCAGATGGGCAGGTACTCCGTACACGAATTGCACGTAAACATGCTGTCCGAACAAATCATGTATGGGGTGGGGAAGATTTCGGGGTGTGTAACGACGTACATTACTGCGGACAGTTCAGCCTGCTGGGCGCTCATGGTGCTGGGGAGCTTAATTGCCAGGGCAATGTTTGCCGCTGGGTCATAAACTCCGCACCCTGTGAGTTGCTCGCCAGCAGATACCGTGCTGGAGCCATCTACCGAGATCTCGCGGCCCGTGGGATGTATCCCGGCCCGTAAACCTATGTTCACTTCCCAAACCCCTTCTATGGAACACTGGTGGGCTGTTCCAGGATATACCAGGTTGGCTGCAAGCTTTGGCTCACAGAGACCCTTCACTTTAAGGTCCATCTGTGAGAGGAGCAGGGTCCAGCGAGCAATGCGGGCACTGCTCACCGTCCCATCCTTGATCCTCCCATCCAGAAGCATCTGGGTGAGGAGGATGATGGGAGAGGTGCCTGTGAAGATCAGCGATCTTTTCACAGCCCAATGTGTGGCCAGGAGGTGCCGCTCACAGTTGGAGTAGCTCCTCTCCACATCTGTGAATATCCTGGAGGAGTAGACCACCGGCCTCAGCCGGCCGTGTCGCTCTTGGAGCAGCACAGCACTCAGGCTATCCCCGCTGGCTGCTACCTCCAGAAAGAACTCTTTCCCCCCATCTATGGCCCCTAGAGCTGGTGCGGTCTGCAGATCCTCCTTGAACCTGACAAATGCTGCCTGGCGACCTTCATCCCAAACCTACTCCACTCCCTTGTGTAGGAGTCGGAGCAGAGGGGCTGCTGTGGTTGCATAGTCTTCAATGAAGTCTCGGCAATACCCGGTTAGCCCTAAAAATGACCTCACACCCGTGACTGTGTTGGGGACGGGTAACTCCTGTACCGCCTCCCTCCTAGCCTTATCTATGGCCCTTTCCCCAGCGTGTACGGTCAGGCCCAGGAATTTCACCTCCTGCTGGCCGATCTGCGCTTTCATTGGGTTTACTGTAGAAATAGGGGTGGGTATATGGGGTTTTTGTCTCTGGCCAGTCAGAAGTATCTGAGCTGCTCCAGAGCCCCGTGCAGTTTCGAATCGCTCCCCTTTTCTGGTTCTGACCGCCGGACTTATTTCAGTAGCGATATAGACCAAACGAGACTTGTGGTTGGGTGTAAAGAAGACCAATATTTATTGAAATAAAGAATAAATTGAAAATAATGAATACAGCACACTTTTACTTAATACAGCACACCTTGGATTAATACAGCATACTTTTGCTTGATACAGCACACTTTTGTTTAATACAGCACACTTTTACTTAATACAGCACACTTTTACCTAATACAGTACACTTTTACTTAAACGGGGAGGAGAAACGGACACATCAAGGGAAAATTGACGAAAATTACAATTTAACAAAATTCCCCTTTAATTCCCACCCCAATACCTATCTAGGTTGCCTTGTAATGGGCCAGAAAATCTATGCTCACCAGTGAACGCCTGCTCCGTGCCCCTGTGGTCCTGCCTTGGATTCTTTACCACCCCGAAGTAGAGATACCCCAGTAATTCAAAGTAACTGCTGGTATTCCACTTCTTTGGGTGGGCTCCTGAGCTGTTCTTCCTGCAGGCAGGACACGGAGGCGAGGCGGCAGAGAGAGAGAGAATGGCTTCCTGAGAGGCTATCTTTAAACCCCATTGGGAGCCGTAATCTTCACGCCCAAATCTGGACGTATCTGGGCTAGACAAAAGGGATTGATCTGTCCCCATTGACTGTAATGGGTTTGAATGTGTTTTCCCATTCATTTTAACTGGTTTGAGCTCAGTTTAAAAAAGCCTCACTGAATCCTAAGTGCTCAGTCAACATCACTCAAATGCTTTGTCCTGCGGTTGCCGCCCAACCACAATTGATTGACAGCTTTAAGTACTTAAGCCTTTGAGTCAACATTGTAGAGAGTTCTGTAAACAAACATCCTTTGTCCTGTGGGTGAAACTTCCTAAACTGCAGTTGATTGACAGTTTCAAGTACTTAAGCCTTTGAGTCAACATTGTAGAGAGTTCTGTAAACAAACATCCTTTGTCCTGTGGGTGAAACTTCCTAAACTGCAGTTGATTGACAGTTTCAAGTACTTCAACATTCGCGCAGACTGGTGTTTTTTTCAAATCCTTTGTCAGCCCGTGAGTGAAGATATACAGCCAGGCTGTCTTTTGTCTTCTGCCACGAGGTCTGACAGCCATTTTGATACCCTGGGTTTTTAAGGTATATTCCACCGAGGTTTTCTTTAATCATAAAAATAATCTTCGGGGCTGTAGAAATTTCCGAAATTCTTGCGAACCTTACATTACTTTAAAACACTCCTGCCTGAGCAGCTCCATTAGTTCGGCCAGTAGTGGGCCATGCTCTTCTCTCGAATCCGTGAACAGGAGCAGGTCATCCACATACTGTACCAACTGTCTGGGCTGACTGAAACCCTTTAAACTGTTCGCCATGCACTGGTGGAAGATGCTGGGGCTGTTGTGGAAGCCCTGAGGCAAAGAGTTCCACGTGTACTGTTGCCCTTTAAACGTAAAGGCAAACTTGTACTGATCCTCCCTCCTTAAAGGGATGGACCTAAACCCGTTGGAAATATCCAGCACTGTGAACGTGGTCGCGGATGCTGGGATACTTCTTATCAGGTCGGCAACTGCTGCTACTGTGGGTGCACAGGTGGGGATGTTGCTGTTGAGCACCCGATAGTCCACCGTGGCTCTCCAGGAATTGTCCGGCTTTCTAACCGGCCACAGTGGAGAGTTTATGTGGGTGGCTATCAGTCTCAAGACTCCCTGCAGCACTAAGGAGGGCATGCCTGCTTCCATGTCTGGCTCGGCTTCCCTGGGGAAGTTATATGGTTTCTGTGGGCAGGCCATGGGGTCCCCGTTCACGCTGACCTCAAACCCGTTGACCCTCCTGCAGTCGTGTTTGTGCATGGCAAATGTGGCTAGGTGGGCACGCACCAATGCCTGGAACTCTTTCATAGAAACATAGAAGATAGGAGCAGGAGTAGGCCATTCGGCCCCTCGAGCCTGCTCCGCCATTCAATGCGATCATGGCTGATCATCCAAATTCAGTACCCGGTCCCTGCTTTCTCCCCATACCCCTTGATCCTTTTAGCCTTAAGAAATATATCCAACTCCTTCTTGAATATATTTAATGAACTGGCCTCCACCGCCTTCTGTGGTAGAGAGTTCCACAGGTTCACCACTCAGTGGGTGAAGAAATTCCTCCTCATTTCTGTCCTAAATGGCCTACCCTTTATCCTTAGACTGTGTCCCCTGGTTCTGGACTCCCCGACCATCGGGAACATCCTTCCTGCATCTAGTCCGTCCAGTCCTGTCAGAATTTTATAAGTTTCAATGAGATCACCTCTCATTCTTCTAAACTCCAGCGAGTACAAGCCCAATCGACCCATTCTCTCCTCATATGTTATTCCTGCCATCTCAGGTATCAGCCTGGTGAATCTTCGCTGAACTCCTTCCATGGCAAGAATATCCTTCCTCAGATAAGGTGACCAAAACTGCACACAATACTCAAGGTGTGGTCTCACCAAGGCCCTGTACAACCGCAGCAAGACATCCTTGTTCCTGTACTCAAACCCTCTCGCTACGAAGGCCAACATACCATTTGCCTTCTTAACCGCCTGCTGCACCTGCATGCTTACCTTCAGCGACTGGTGCACAAGGACACCCAGGTCTCGTTGCACTTCCCCTTCTTCCAATCTATTGCCATTTAGATAATAATCTGCCTTCCTGTTTTTGCCACCAAAGTGGATAACCTCACATTTATCCACGTTATATTGCATCTGCCATGTTTCTGTCCAATCACCCAACATGTCCAAATCATCCTGGAGTTTCTCGACATCCTCCTCACAGCACACACGCCCACCCAGCTTTGTGTCATCTGCAAATTTGGAGATATTACATCCCTTGTCTAGATCATTTATATATATTGTGAATAGCTGGGGTCCAAGGACTGATCCCTGCGGTACCCCACTAGTCACTGCCTGCCACTCGGAAAAAGACCTGTTTATTCCAACTCTTTGCTTTCTGTCTGCCAACCAGTTCTCTATCCAAGTCAATACCTTGCCCCCAATCCCATGTGCCTTAACTTTTGGGGTGTTACTGACCATGAGCTTGAGGTTATAACCCTCTTTGGGCTTCATGGTCCACAGGATCACCTTCCCTTCTTTCCCTGGGATAACTACTATCTCGCCGTCCTTTCCTGTACTTGCCCCCGATAGGCAATGATTCCTTAAATCTACCAGGATCCCGTGGCCTACAATGAAGTCGGCTCCCAGGATCCCTCTTCCACCCTCCACTTCCCATCTCATCAGGACACAGGTCCACTTGGAGCGGAGTGGTCCTAACCGAATGGCGAGTGGGATGGAAAATGAGCCGGCTTGTTCTTTGCCTGTGAATCCCGACAGACTGTATGGGACCCCGTTAGATAGAGGCGAGGTGGTGGAGTTAGCTGAATGGACCACAGTGCATGATGCCCCGTGTCCAACAGATGGGTCCTCTTCACCCTTTCTACCTCCATCTCCATGAGGGGTCTCTTCCATTCATCGTACCGAAGGGAACACAGGTAAACAGGCTGCGCTGGCTCTAGTCATGGCTGTGGGTTTGATGGGGCTGATGGGGTCCGAGCACCGGTAGCGGCTGCTACTCTCCCGTGGCCAGTCAATAAGGACCGCATGGTGTCCAAAAATGACTCAACTGTGGTGGGAGGGATTCCTGCCTCTGCCTTTTAGGCTGGGGCTGTGGAATTCTTTCCCTTGTTATCTTTCCAAGGGTTTTTGCACTCCTTCCTCCAGTGTCTGTCCTTCCCACACCCGTAACAGTTCATCTTAGTGCTAGAAGGGTTATTCCCTTCCTGATGCCACTCCTTCCTACCCTGTCCGGGTTTTACCTCATGCACCTTCCCCTTAGGTGGGTGTGCATCGGTCCCCCTACCGTTCTTATAGGCTAGGGTCAACTGTCTGATCACCGTAAGTTTGGTGGTCTGGGGATTCTTGGGGTCGAACCAGACTTCCGCCTTGGCCCGGACCTGTGGCAAGCTGTTTGCCACCAGGCAACGGAGCCAATGGGCCAGCTGACCCTGGTTCAGGAATGCCCGATTAGGTGCCCCAGGACAGGCGCTCCTATAAACCGGCCATAACGTGTCTGCAAAAGCCTGCGGTGTTTCCCCTGTGAGCTGGATGGTCTTCTCCACACGGGAGAAAGGACTTCCCTCATTTATCCCCATGGCCTCCAGAACTTCATCCCTGAGCTACTCATACCCGCACTGCCCCTTCTTACACTCGTCAGAGAGGGATTGGAGGAGCCTACTCTCCAGGGAGAATAGTAACATCTTGGCCTGCTCAGCACCATTGCAGTCGTTGACGCTGGCTGCCTGCTGTACTTCCCTGAAGTGGATCGAGGGGTGCCCTTTTTCAGAGAGCTTTGGGATATGGCTCACCATAGCCCTAAGCTGTTGGGTGCTATAGGGTAATACGAACTGGTTTTGGTGGGGTCCCTCGTTGTAACCATTGATGGGTGGGCAGAACCTCCGATGCCGAGCCGGGCACATTGGTCCCGGCTCTGGCCTCTCTGGCAGGGGTTGTTCCACCTCCGCTCCCACCCCTGACTCCGCCCCTGACTCCACCCCCCCTTGCTGCCAGACCTCGCTAAAACCTGGCGCTACGGGTGGCAGTCGTGAGACCTCCTGTTCCTCAACCGGGTCATCCCTAGGCACTACCAATGATGATTGAACCATTCTCCCCATGTTCCCTATAAAATCCGCCTGGCCTGCCTTCGGGCTTATGAGGCACACCATGCCTTTTGCCTTCCTCAGGGCCAGGCTCAGATTTTCCATCTGTTCCTTGCAGGGGCCATGGTCTGCATCTTCAAACCGCTGTTCGCTTGCTAACTTGTAAGCTGCCTTTACCTCTTTTACTTTTTCCTCCTGTTCCCTTACTTGTCTTGCTAGGCGGACGTTCTTTTCCCGCAACCTCAACTCATTACCCTTGGCTTCGGTGACTTGGCACTGTAGGTATTCCAACCTGGCCTTATGCTCTCCCATTAAATGTACCCTTTCCTGATTCAGGGCCTGCAATGCTACCAGTAACTTCTCCCCTGCTAGAGCCTTGTCCTGGATCTCCAGGGCTGACTCCTTTAACTCGCTGCCTGTGCTGCAACGAGCCTGTCCAGAAGCTGGACTTGCTTTTTAAAGCACCTCAGCCAGACTGCCTTCTCTAGGGATTTCTTGTGCTCCTTCCCTTCTGTCCACTTAGCTGCGGCATCTAACAGACACCCAGCCCTTAACAGATTGGTGATCCACTTCTTTGTGATATTCACCTTGCTAAACACATAATCAGAAATCCTTTCCTCCATCATGGTTTGCTCATCCGAACCATTGTCTACTGTATCGCACCCCTGTTGCCGGAGTACTGTCGCGGTCGCCATTTCTGTAGGGGGTTTTGGTGTGTGGCGTGTGCCCAGTCAGCTCTGCCCCTGACTGTCTGAGCAGTTCGAATCACTCCACACCCCCTCGGTTCTAGACACCGGACGTAGATACAGGCGGCGATACAGAAAATCAAGTAGACAAGTGGTTTGGTGCAAGAAAACCTAATTTTATTAAAAGGCTGTATAAAACACAATACTACTGAGAATTACTGGTATAGTTACAGGCATAAACAGTTAATACACTTACATGGGAATGGGGAACACACGGCACATCGAGGGAAACAAATACATTAAAATACCCCTTATCCTTATACCACCCCCTATACCTAACTAGATTAAGCTATGAAGGTCCAGGAATTCATGCTCACCAATTCGAAACCTGTTGCTTTAGATGGTAGGGTTTTGAAGTTCGCTCTTTCTGTCCTTTGGGGTATCTCATCGCCATGTGGTCACTGGGCACAGCGCTGAAGTTGTTTGTGCCATGCACCCTCCCTTTTCCTCCGTTAACGTCTTCGTCGAGTACTTCATCGCGATGGGCCTTCTTCTCCTTCGGGCGGTCGCCGACGGTATTGCTGTGGTCGGGGATTGGTTGGCGGTCTTTACCGTTTAATGATTTTCCTACCCAAGCTTTGAACACCAGCTTATTCTTCAACTGGGCTATTACTGTCCATGTGACAAACGCCAGCTTATAACTAGGCCATTTACCTTGATTTTGCTACACATTCTTTGAACGGCAGCATATTCTTAAATTGTGGTTTTACTGTCCATGCATGTAACGCCAACTTATTCACCAAGCGCCAGCTTATAACTAGGCGTTTGTTCCCCAACGCGTCTTTCCGCTGCCCATCTCTGCCTTATCGGTTTACTGTATTCTTCATTTGTCTCATCTCGTCTGCCCATTTGTGGCCTGTGTGTCCTGTATGGTTTCGAACTCGGGTCTCGTTCTCCTCCCGCGTTGGGCCCTCGGTGTAGTAATGGGCGTCCTTGGCATTGAGCGGCACGGGGAGCAAGAAGAGAGCCCGCAACGAGGCCAGGGCACGAGAACAAGAGGCAGCGGGCCAAAAGCCAAATGATAAGTGGCCAGAGCAAGAGCGAGAGATCACTACCGATGGGCCTACAATTATACCCGATTCTTCATTCCTTATCTGCGCGCCAAATCAGGTCAGTCCTTTGTCTAACTTTTGGCGGGCTCGTTTAAAATGATTACAACCATTTACTTTAACGACTTCTGGAGTGGTTGTCTCTGTGTTTAATGGTTTCGATGTCCTGGCTGTTTGTTATTTATGAAACTTAATCGGGTTTCCTGACTTGAAGGCTTCTGTGAGCTGTTACCGATTAAATATGCAGAAACCTAATGACCTCGATTTAGGCCCATTCTAACCTGATCTGTTTCAAGGTGAATGAATGCATATTCTGTGTTTGGTTTAGCTGTCTGGCTCCACAAAGTCTCTTCACAGATTTATGCATCTTAAGTTTCGTTTCAGGTTTGAAAAAGGTGCCTGCCTGTTTGCAAGGCCTTGCTTTTAAAATCCTGCACTTTTGGTCACGAGGTTGCAGAAGCCATTTTGGGTACCCTTTTTTTAGCAACTTGTCCATGCAGGGTCCCTTTATCCGTAGCTTTTGGGGAATGTGGGAATTTTGAGAACCCTACAAGTGTACCAGTTTGATTTTTACAAAATCCAACAATTTCATTGTCACTTTTACTGACCATCTTGCTGGAGATAGTCATTGCCTGGTACTTAGTTGGTGCAAATGTTACTTGCCACTTATCAACCCAAGCCTGAATGTCATCCAGGTCTTGTTGCATGCGGGCTTGGACTGCTTCATTTCCTGATGATTTGCAAATGAACCTGAAAGTGTGCAAACATCAGCAAACATCCCCACTGCTGACCTTATGATGGAGGGAATGTCATTGAAGAAGCAGTTGATGATGGATGGGCCTAGGACACTGCCCTGAGGAACTCCTGCAGCGATGTCCTAGGGCTGAGATGATTGGTGTCCAACAATTATAACTATCTTCCTTTGTGCTCGGTATGACTCCAGCCAATGGACAGATTTCCCTTGATCCCCATTGACTTCAATTTTACTAGGGCTCCTGGGTGCCACACTCGATAAATGCTGCCTTTATGTCAAGGGCAGTCACTCTCACCTCACCTCTGGAATTCAGCTCTTTTGTCCATGTTTGTACCAAGGCTGTACTGAGGTCTGGAGCCGAGTGGTCCTGTTGGATCCGAAACTGAGCATCGGTGAGCAGGTTATTGGTGAGTAAGTGGCACTAGATAGCACTGTGGATGACACTATCCATCACTTTGCTGATGATTGAGAGTAGGCTGAAGGGGTGGTAATTGGCTGGATTGGATTTATCCTGCTTTTTGTTGACAGGATATACCTGGGCAATTTTAGACCTTGTCAGTTTTAGATGCCAGTCTCGTAGCTGTACTGGAACAGCTTAGCTAGAGCCACAGTTAGATCTGGAGCACAGGTCTTCAGCACTGCAGCCAGGATGTTGTTGGGGCCCATAGAATTTGCTATATCCAGCATGCTCAGCCATTTCTTGAGATCACATGGAGTAAATCAAATTGGCTGAAGGCTGGCATCTGCGATGATGGGGACATCAGGAGGAGGCCAAGCTGGATCATCCACTCGGCACTTCTGGCTGAAGATTGTCACGAATGCTTCTACCTTGTCTTTTGCACTCACGTGCTGGGCTCCGCCATCAATGAAGATGGAATATTCATGGAGCCTCCTCCTCTTGTTAGTTATTTGATTGTCCACCACCATTCACGACTGGATGTGGCAGGACTACAGAGCTTTGATCTGATTCGTTGGTTGTGGGATGGCTTTGCTTCTACTTTTTAGCATGTCCTGTGTTGTAGCTTCCCCAAATTGGCACCACAATTTTAGGTAAGCCTGGTGCTGCTCCTAGCCTGCTCTTCTACACTCATTGAACCAGGGTTGGCCCCTGGCTTGATGGTAATGGTAGCGTGTGGGTTATGCCGGGCATGAGGTCACAGATTATCGTGCTGCTGCTGATGGCCCACAGCTCCTTATGGATGCCCAGTTTTAAGTTGCTAGATCTGTTCTGAATCTATCCCATTTAACATGGTGATGGTGATAGTAATGGAGGATGTCCTCGGTGTGAAGATGGGACATGGTCTCCACAAGGACTGTGCAGTGGTCACTCCTACCAATACTGTCATGGACAGATGCATCTGCGACAAGCAGATTGGTGAGGATGATGTTGAGTAAGTTTTTCCCTCGTATTGGTCCCCTCACCATCTGCCGCAAGCCCAGTCTGGCAGCTATATCTTTCAGGACTCAGTCAGCTCAGTCAGCAGTGTTCATCTCAGTTATCCTCCATCTCATCGGCAATGATCTGCCCACCGGAATTCAAATCCTTTACCGTACTGATGGCCGACTTTTCAATCTCAACAGGCTTAAGGCCAAGAGCAAAGTCTCCATTACTACCATTATGGAGTTACAGTATGCAGATGATAACGCCATCACAGCTCTTTCCGAGCATGATCTACAAAACACCATGAATGCTTTTTCCAGAGCCTACAAACTTCTGGGCCTCACCATGAATATAAACAAAATCCAGGTGCTCCACTAGCCATCACCTAATCAGCTTGCAACTCCTCCCTCTATAAAGATTGATAATAACACCCCTGAAAATGTCAACACCTTTCCATATCTTGGTAGCCATTTATCCTCCAAAGCTGACATTGATTCTGAAATCCATCACCGCTTGAGTTGTGCAAGTGCAGCCTTTTCGAAACTGAGGAGGAGAGTCTTTGAAAATCATGACCTCCAAGTCCAAACTAAAATTCTTGTATACAAAGCCATCATCCTTCCCACCCTTTTATATGGAGCTGAAACCTGGACTACGTACAGTAGACATCTCAAAGCCTTAGAGCAATACCACCAATGCTGTCTACACAAAATCTTGAGGGTCAGCTGGGAGGACAAGCGTACCAACTGGAGTATACTTGAAGAGGCCAATATCTACAGCATCACTACGCTCATTATGCAGCATCAACTCCGATGGATTGGACATGTCATTCGCATGTCAGACTCACGTCTCCCAAAACAGGTTCTGTACTCCCAGTTGAAGGAAGGGCAGAGGTCTCCTGGTGGTCAAAAGAAGCGTTACAAAGATAACATCAAAGTAATCCTTAAAAAGTTCGATATCGATATTAATAACTGGGAGGAAATCACACTGGACAGAGACAATTGGAGAAAATGCATCCACAACGGTGCCGCACTACATGAATAGAATCTCCAACGTGCCGCTGAGGATAAACGCCAGCGCCGTAAGGAGAGACAACAACTTAAGAAGACCCATACTCCAGTCACTACCAATAGTCTTACATGCCCACACTGTAGTAGAGTCTGTGGATCTCGGATTGGCCTCCACAGCCACCTGAAGACCCACAAGTAGATGACTGATGAAGGACATACCATACTCAAATTCGAGTGGTCGCCGATGATGACTCTTGGTGAGGGACATTGAAGTCCCCCACGCAGAGTACATTCTGTGCCTTTGTACTCTCAGTGCTTCTTCCAAGTGGCGTTCAGCATGGAGGAGTACTGATTCATCAGCTGAGGGAGTGCAGTAGGCAGCAATCAGTAGGAGGTTTCCTTGCCCATGACATGATGCAATGAGACTTCATGGGATCATGACATGGACAAGGAAACCTCCAGAGTCAATGTTGAGGACAGCTGACTGTATACCACTGGAACAGGCCCACCATGATGGGGGAATCTGGGATATTGGCTGATAGGTGTGATTCTGTGAGTATCACTATGGCAGGCTGTTGCTTGACTAGTTTGTGGGACAGCTATCCCAATTTTGGCACAAGTCCCCAGATGTTAGTGAGGAGGAGTTTGCAGGGTCGACTGTGCCTTTGTCGTGTCTGATTCTAATGCCTCGGTTGATGCCGGAAGTATTCATATTACTTTTTTTTCTACTACTGAGTGGCTTGCTAGGCCATTTTAGAGGGCAGTTAAGATTTAACCACATTGCTGTGGGTCTGGAGTCACATAGAGGCCAGACTGTGTAAGATTTCCTTCCCACAGGGCATTAGTGACCCAATTGGGTTTTTACAACAATCCAATCATGTTCACCGTTACTAATACTAGCTTTTTCATTCCAGATTTATATAATTAACTGAATTCAAATTCATAAACTGCCTTGGTGGGATTTGAACTCACATCTCTGGATTATTAGTTCAGGCCTCCGGATTAGTTGTCCAGCAGCATAACCACTACACTACCGTACCCGTATCACACATCACACATCACAGTAGTAAATTCCTAAATATGGAAATCTCTGTAATTTGTTGTGTCACCTTTGGCTTAGTGGTAGTGCTTTTATATCTCTTGAAGGAAGGTTGTGGATTCAAACCCCTCTCAAGTACTTAAGCACATAATGTAGACTGACATTTAAGTGTAGTATTGAGGAAGTACTGCATTGTCGGGCTGCTGTCTTTGGCATGAGTCATTGGACTGAGGTTCCATCTGTTCTCTCAGATGGATAAAAAGATCCTATGGAAAGATCTGATGAAGAGCAGGGGATGTCCTCCAGTTGTCCTGACCAACATTTATGTCTCAACCAACAGCACTAAAAATAGATTTGCTCATTGCTGCATTCGCTTACAAAACAATATTCGCGCCACAGAAGTGCCAGGCAATGACTATCTCCAACAAGCGTTAATCTAACCACCGCCCCATGATATTCAGCGGCATTACCATCGCCGAATCCCCCACCGTCAACATCCTGGGGGTTACCATTGACCAGAAACTCAACTGGACCAGCCACATAAATACTGTGTCAACAAGAGCAGGTCAGAGGCTAGGTATGCCGCGGTGAGTGTCTCAACTCCTGACCCCCAAAGCCTTTCCACCACCTACAAGGCACAAGTCAGGAGTGTGATGGAATACTCTCCACTTGCCTGGATGTGTGCAGCTCCAACAACACTCAAGAAGCTCGACACCATCCAGGACAAGGCAGCCTGCTTGATTGGCACCCCATCAACCGCCTTAAACATTCACTCCTTCCACCACTGGCGTACCGTGGCTGCAGTGTGTACCATCTATAAGATGCACTGCAGCAACTCGCCAAGGCTTGTTCGGCAGCACCTCCCAAACCCGCGACCTCTTCCACCTAGAAGGAGAAGGGCAGCAGGCGCATGGGAGCAACTCCACCTCCAAGTTCCCCTCCAAGTCACATACCATCCTGACTTGGAAGTATATCGCCGATCCTTCATCGTCGCTGGGTCAAAATCCTGGAACTCCCTCCCTAACAGCACTGTGGGAGTACCTTCACCACACGGACTGCAGCGGTTCAAGAAGGCGGCTCACCACCATCTTCTCAAGGGCAATTAGTGATGGGCAATAAATGCTGGCCTTGCTAGCAAATCCCACATTCCATAAACAAATTTTAAAAAAACTTCTAAAGTAATTCCTTGGCTGTAAAACGCTTTGGGATGTCTCGAGGTGAAAGGTGCTATATAAATGCAAGTTCTTTCTTTCTAATTGGTTTCAATTGAGTAAAACTCCTCGCCATTCCATGTCCACTCCCCGTTTTACATCTGAATCATGGGAATTCTCCAGGCCCTGGCAGGGATGCTAAAATAAAGCCAGTTACTGCACTTACCTCTTTATCTTAAATGATTGTCTGAAACTAGTTTTGGATTCTGGATTCGATCCTTTGTCCAATCAGTTTTTTTTGCCCCTGTTATGTGCAGCTGCCTCCCAGAAGCAGATAGAAATAAGGGGTGAAATTAGACTCAAAAATAGGGACCAAAAGGAAATGAGCATCTATCATGGTATCTGCTCTATTATTTACTGTTACTTGGCAATAGAGCAGTCCTATGCTGAAACTTGAGCAAATAAAGCTACAGTGTCTTGTTCATCTAATAATTACACATTGACTCAATTATCGGTAGTCAAATCATTAACTCAGAAAGTTAACCTGCACTGTAACATCAGTACGGTAACTGAGCAGAGCTAGAGACACTGTGATGAAATATGCCTTCATCAGACCTGCTTGTATTTTACCTGCTTGTATTGTGTGAACTGCACCCTTTTGTTCCTATTGTGTGTATTGGCTACGCCCCTGTCTTTTGCCATATAAAGGTCTCAGGAGCTGTATGAGTCATTCACTACCAGACGAACCCGATGTGGGAAGACCTGCTATGCTGCTATGTTCTTAGTGATTAAAAGCCTTCAGTTGAATCCTTGTCTTTGAGTCATTGATGGCATATCAGGCATATCAATTTTAATCACTAAAACACCAAGATGGATCGACTCCTGAAACCAGAGTGCTTGGATCTGGACCCCCATGCCTCAGATGCTGCCACACAGTTCGGACACTGGTTCCAATGCTTCGAATTTTTCATTGCAAACTCATCCACTGCCATAGCCGCAGCCGAAACCGCTACCGGAGGCATGAAACTGGGAATCCTGCGAAACTGGGTGAGCCATCGGGTCTCCCCTCTCATCCAAGATGCCACCAGCTACGAGGATGCCTGCACCATCCTGAAGGCCCACTACGCGCGGCCAATAAACGTGGTGTACGCCAGGCATCTTCTGACTACTCGCACGCAGCGGCATGGTGAGTCACTAGAGGACTTTATACTAAACCTAAAAGTACTGGGCAGAGACTGTAACTGTAAGGCCATGTCTGCCATCATGTACACGGAGGAGCTGATTCGAGACTCCCTTATTGCGGGCCTCAGTTCAAATTATATTCGGCAGAAACTGTTTGAAAAGGAGGGACTGGACTTAAAACAGGCTATAGATATAGCGCGATCGCTGGATATGGCCCAGAGGAACTCTGAATCCTGTTCCCCAGGCCACGCGGCCCACTCCGCCTCGTGCGCGCCGTGGGGGCCGCCATCTTGGAAGCCATCTTCACCTCCCAGGTCTCAGGCCAGCCCAGCACCATCGGAGCCCCAGCCTCCACCCAGGAGCCCCACTACTGCCGCGATGCATCGGGGCCCGAAATGCTACTTCTGCGGTCAGGACAAACACTCCAGGCATCTGTGCCCAGCGAAGGGCACCACCTGTTTTAAATGCGGGAAGAAAGGACATTTCAGCAAAGTCTGCAGAGGGAACCCCACCTCCAACTCCACCACCGCCGCGTGCGCGCCATGGGAGCGGCTATCTTGGAAGCCATCTTGTCCACCCTCATGGAGTCCACCATCTTGCCCCGACTACATGGACCTCCAGGACCCACTGGTGGCCTCGATCACAGTGGATCAATCCAGGCCACATCCGTTGTCTAAATCAATGATGGACATAGAGGTAAACGGGAACAAGGTTAAATGCTTGATTGACTGCGGGAGCACTGAAAGCTTTATTCATCCTAGCCTGGTAAAACGACTTTCTCTAACGATAGTCCCCACACAGGGCAAAATCGCCATGGCCGATAAGACTCATACCTCAAAAATTACAGGTTTCTGCGCGGTTATGTTGTCGGTAAAAGGCAATGATTACAGAGATTTTAAACTATTGATAATGCCAGATCTCTGTGTGAGCGTGATCTTGGGTCTGGACTTCCAGTGCCACCACCAAAGTATCACGCTTACCTACGGTGGGTCCCAGCCGCCCCTCACAGTGTGCGGTCTGGCTACCCTCAAGGTCAAGCCGCCCTCTCTGTTCGCCAACCTCGCACCCAACTGTCGACCCATAGCGACCAAGTGTAGGCAGTACAGCTGGGAGGATAGACGGTTCATTGCGTCGGAAGTAGAAAGACTCAAGCGGGAGGGTATCATCGAATGCAGTACCAGCCCGTGGCGCGCCCAGGTAGTAGTAGTTAAGGGTAGCGAAAAGAAGCGGATGGTGATAGATTATAGCCAGACGGTTAATCTATACACCCAGCTAGACGCCTACCCTCTGCCCCGCATAGCGGATATGGTTAACCAAATCGCGCAATACCGGGTGTTTTCCACCATCGACCTAAAATTGGCATACCACCAGCTCCCCATTAGGCCAGAGGACCGTCCATACACCGCCTTCGAGGCGAACGGACGTCTCTACCACTTCCTCAGAGTCCCCTTTGGGTTAACGAACGGGGTCTCGGTCTTCCAGCGGGAGATGGACCGCATGGTCGATGAGAACCAGTTAACAGCCACCTACTCATACCTAGACAACGTCACCATCTGGGGCCACGACCAGCAAGACCACGACTCGAACCTCGCGAGATTTCTGAAAACCGCCCTCAGACTCAATCTCACCTACAACGAGGATAAGTGTGTCTTTAGCACCACGCGCCTCTGTATCCTGGGCTGCGTGGTGGAAAACGGGGAAATCGGTCTGGACCCCGACCGATTGCACCCCCTACGGGAGCAACACCTACCAAACACTCCCAAGGCCCTGAAAAGGTGCCTGGGGTTCTTCTCCTATTACGCCCAATGGGTCCCCAATTATTCCGACAAGGCCCGTCCCCTCCTGAAATCAACGTCCTTCCCGCTCACAGCCGAGGCCCACGCCGCCTTCAACAGCATTAAACACGACATTGAGAAGGCCGCGCTGTGGGCAGTGGACGAAAACATCCCTTTCCAGGTCGAAAGCGATGCGTCCGACTTCGCTTTAGCAGCCACCCTCAACCAGGATGGGCGGCCCGTAGCCTTTTTCTCAAGAACCCTCCAAGGGCCCAAGATCAGGCACTCCTCGGTAGAGAAGGAGGCCCAGGCCATAGTGGAGGCAGTGCGGCACTGGAGGCACTACCTAGCCGGCAAACGCTTCACCCTGCTTACCGACCAGCCTTCATATTTAACAACAAACAGAGGGGGAAGATCAAGAACGACAAAATTCTCAGGTGGCGGATCGAACTCTCCACGTTTGAGTACGACATAATATATAGGCCGGGGGCCCTCAACGAATCCCCCGACGCCCTATCACGAGGGATGTGTGCCAGCATCCAGGGGGACAGGCTACAGGGCCTCCACAATGGCCTCTGCCACCCGGGGGTCACCCGGCTATTCCACTTTATAAAATCCCGTAACCTGCCCTATTCCATCGAGGAGGTCCGGTCTATGACCAGGGACTGCCGCACCTGTGCGGAATGCAAGCCCCATTTCTTCAGGCCCGACTGAGCCCACCTGATCAAAGCTACACGGCCATTCGAGCGCCTGAGCTTAGATTTCAAGGGACCACTCCCCTCCACCGACCGCAATGTGTACTTTCTCAACATTGTGGACGAGTACTCCCGCTTCCCATTCGCCTACACCTGCCCAGATATGACCAGTGCCACGGTCATCAAGTGCCTCGGCAACCTGTTTTGCACGTTTGGCATGCCTAACTACATCCACACTGACAGGGGGGCGTCGTTCATGAGCGATGAACTGCGCCAATACCTGCTGTCGAAGGGGATAGCCACGAGTCGGACCACTAGTTATAACCCCCGGGGTAATGGGCAAGTGGAGAGGGAGAATGCGACAGTGTGGAAGGTGGTCACCTTAGCACTAAGGTCTAAAGGCCTCCCCACCTCCCGCTGGCAGGAGGTCCTTCCAGACGTACTCCACTCGATAAGGTTGCTACTGTGTACTGCTACTAACGCCACTCCTCACGAGAAGATGTTTGTTTTTCCCCGCAAATCAACCTCAGGAGTATCCCTACCCTCGTGGCTCTCCACCCCAGGGACAGTCCTGTTACGGAAGCATGTGAGGGGCCACAAAACGGATCCCCTCATGGAGGCAGTACACCTACTCCACGCAAAGCCACAGTACGCGTACGTCAAGCACGCCGGCGGGCGTGAAGACACCGTGTCCATAAAGGATCTCGCCTCGGCAGGAAGCGACGACGACGACCCATCACCAGCACCCCCAGAAGAACCTCCACCATCCCCAGAGGTATCCTCACCACCCCCAGAAGTACCTGCAACACCCCCAGCACATGGGTATGCCCAGGAGGGCACCACGGACTCCCGGTCGGAACCCGAGGTACTGTTGCGACGTTCAGGAAGGACTATCACACCCCCGGACAGACTACATCTGTAGAAGGGGTGAATGTGATGAAATATGCCTTCATCAGACCTGCTTGTATTTTACCTGCTTGTATTGTGTGAACCGCACCCTTTTGTTCCTATTGTGTGTATTGGCTACGCCCCTGTCTTTTGCCATATAAAGGTCTCAGGAGCTGTATGAGTCATTCACTACCAGACGAACCCGATGTGGGAAGACCAGCTATGCTGCTATGTTCTTAGTGATTAAAAGCCTTCAGTTGAATCCTTGTCTTTGAGTCATTGATGGCATATCAGACACATTTTCTCACTGTATGCTAAATTAACTTTTCATTCACAAGATGGAGTTACATTTTAAGCAGAGGATCTTCCCAGGCACTGGGGAATGAATAGAGGGAGCGGGCATCTGACCAACTGTGGCAAATAATGAGCAGAGACACCACAAGGCGTACTCAGCTCTGGTAAGGAACAAGATACAAGATACTAACGTTGTCCTTGGATGTCTCATTGAGAACCATGGGGATAGCGAGAGAGAGCAAGAAGGAGAAAAAGAGCATGAGAAAGGCATTAAAAAGGGAGAAGATTTGTTGTGTTGTTTGTATTTCTTGTTTGAACATTGTAGTGTTGGCTTTGTGCCCACCATAGCAACACAGACCCAATCCCAACAAAACTTCCAGGGTCAGACCTAATTATGTATTCCCTCCAAGCTCCTGGCATATAACTCACTAGTTACAGGGAGCTTACAAATTTGGGGACCGTAGTATTTCTTATGTAGATGCAACCATTTAAAGGGCTGCAGCTGCTGTTTAAAGGACAGGTCATTTCTTTCCAGGCAAACATTGGGAGAAGATTTAATTACTCGTTTGTTGTCTACAGACTTATAATAGAACATCAACATGGGAGAGCCCTCAGGTTTTCTGATTCTGCAATAGACCTGCTGCTGCAAGAAGTGGGAAAATGAGGTAATTCAGGCAACTTCCCAGTATTAACATTAGTTAATTCAGTTTGTTATAACCTCTAACCACAATTTCCAAACATATTGCCAGTTCTCTATTGTACTGTTCTGACCTTTCTGTAACAGTTACAATTTCTGCCAGTACCCTATTGGGGGTAAAATTCCTCGGAGTTTCTCCCGGCGGAATCACCGAAGTTATGGTGGTAGAGCGGGCGAGGGCCTGAGGAAATTCATTGCCCTTGTGTTAAGGTATGAGAGGCTTTAATTTGGAGAAAAGACTTGGGCCGTATAATTCGGCACCATAGTGCTGGCTGTTAAGGCCAATTTTGGCAAAAAATGGCTGCTGCCTCGCTTCTGCCCACTTCCGGTGCGTCCCTTGGCGGCTGCCATTTTGGGCAGGTCGGCAGCTCAGCCATTGCCAGCGCTCACTAGAAAAATGGTAATGTGGCATATCGTGATGTCAATCAGTGTGCAACGCTGATTTGATGCACGACCTGCCATTTGTGACATCGTCGCTGTGGTAAACCACTGTTTGTATTCCACTGTGTACATGCCTGGACATGCCTCGGCTGACTCCTCCCACAAGTCCTAGTATAAAGGTGACTGCTCCCCAGCCCTTTGTATTTCTGGACCGGTCGACCACTCGAGGCAGACCTTCATTCTTTTGTTAATAAAAGCCTTTAGTTACTCTCTTAACTCTCAGTCTTTTATGAGTAATTGATAGCGCATCAATTTTATTAACAAAATTTTTATAATGGAGATGATCCTCACACCAGCATGCCTGGACTTAGATCATTGGGAGGCGGACTCATCCACCAAGTTTACTCACTGGCTTAAGTGTTTCGAAAAATTCCTGACCGCCTCCGCAGCAATCAAATCGGACGAGGACAAACTGGATGTCCTGACCTCCAATGTGAACCACCGAGTGTACTCGGTCATCCAAGACGCGACCTCGTATGTGGACGCTATCAAGCTCCTCAAGGACCAGTACACGCGCCCAGTGAACGAAGTGTACGCCAGGCACCTTCTGGGGAGTCGTAAACAACAACCTGGGGAATCGACCGTGGAATACCTTCAGGCACTGTCTGTGCTTGGCCGGGCCTGTGGTTGTAAGGATGTAAAGGCTGCCGTGTACACAGAGGAACTTATCCGGGACGCTTTTGTAGCGGGCCACAGATCCAATTACACCCGACAGCGACTGTTGGAGCAGAGTGACCTCGACCTCAACAAGGCCTCTGAACTCGCACTATCATTGGATGCAGCCTACCGGGGCATGGATGCCTACTCCTCTGCACCGTGGATGCTGCGGGGAATGACAGCCTGGGACACGGTAGGACCGCCTCATAGCGCCGTGCCACCCCAGCCACACCCCAGCAATGGCCCAACTACCGCAACAGTGTCCCAAGGCCAGACAGCAGTGCCCCAAGGCCAGAAATGCTACTTCTGTGGCCAGGCAAAACACCCCAGAGCGCGCTGCCCGGCGAAAAACGCGATCTGCTCGGGCTGCGGGAAGAAGGGACACTACGCTAACGTCTGCAGGGCCAAAGCCACCCCGAACCCCAGCAGCGCCGCGTGTGGGCCATGCGGGCCGCCATCTTGGGCCTCCCCGGCCATGTGCGAACCACCGGTACAGCAGCCATTTTGGACGCCTCCAGCCACATGGGGATCATGGACGCCGCCATCTTGGACGACAGCCGGAATGCAGCAGGCCCCCAACACCGCCTCATCTGATACCCGCAGCGACACACCGACCCCTACGCTGGCATCCGTTACACTGGACCAAGCGAGACCGCACCAGCTGGCCAGTTCCACAATGGACATTAAGGTAAATGGCCACGATACAATCTGCCTTTTTGACTCTGGGAGCACGGAGAGCTTCATCCACCCCGACACAGTGCGGCGTTGCTCTCTCCCAATCCTGCCTGCGCACCAGCGGATTTCTATGGCCTCCGAGTCCCAGTCGGCGGACATCGGCGGCTACTGTGTAGTGACACTCGTAGTAGACGGGACCGTGTACGATCATTTTAAACTTCTGGTCCTGCCCGACCTCTGTGCTGCCGTCCTGCTGGGGTTGGATTTTCAGTGCCACCTTAAAAGTGTTACGATGGCGTACGGTGGACCCCGACCCCCACTCACAGTCCGCAGCCAGCAGCTCCCAAATTGCCCGCCGCGCACCAGGTGCAACCTCTCCACACTCAGAGTCACCCCCCCCCCACTGTTTGCTAACCTCACCCCCAACTGTAAGCCCATCGCCACAAAGAGCAGGCGATACAGTGCCGGGGACAGGGTTTTCATTAAAACCGAAGTGGAGCGGCTCCTGAAGGAAGGGATTATTGAGGGCAGCACCAGCCCCTGGCGAGCCCAGGTTGTGGTCGTTAAGACCGGCGAGAAGCAGCGCCTGGTCATCGACTACAGCCAGACAATAAATGGCTACACCCTGCTAGACGCCTACCCACTCCCCCGCATAGCTGATATGGTCAACCAGATCGCGCAGTACCGCGTCTTCTCGACCATTGACCTGAAATCAGCGTACCACCAGCTCCCTATCCGCCCTGAGGACCGCCAGTATACTGCCTTTGAGGCAAACGGCCGCCTCTACCACTTCCTTAGGGTTCCCTTTGGCGTCACCAACGGGGTCTCCGTCTTCCAAAGGGAGATGGACCGGATGGTAGATCAAAATGCGTTGCAGGCCACTTTCCCATATCTGGACAATGTGACCATCTGCGGCCGTGACTTGCAGGACCATGACGCAAACCTCGAAAAATTCCTCCGCACCGCCCAACTCCTGAGCCTGACATATAACAAGGAGAAGTGCATATTCCGCACAAACCGCCTCGCCATCCTTGGCTGTGTTGTGGAACACGGAGTCATCGGCCCCGACCCTGACCGGATGCGTCCCCTTATGGAACTCCCACTGCCCCACTGCCTCAAGGCCCTGAAGAGGTGCCTAGGGTTTTTCTCCTATTATGCCCAGTGGGTCCCCTACTATGCGGACAAGGCCCATCCGCTGATCAAGTCCACCTCTTTTCCCTTGACGGCAGAGGCCCGCTTAGCCTTCCACCGTATCAAGGAAGACATTGCCAAAGCCACCATGCACGCAGTGGACGAATCCATCCCCTTCCAGGTGGAAAGCGACGCGTCCGACTTTGCGCTGGCCGCTACCCTCAATCAGGCGGGGAGACCCGTGGCCTTCTTTTCACGAACCCTCCAAGGCTCGGAGACCAGACACTCCGCTGTTGAGAAGGAGGCCCAGGCGATTGTGGAGGCTGTGCGTCATTGGAGGCACTACTTGGCCAGAAAACGATTTACCCTGCTCACTGACCAACGTTCAGTTGCTTTCATGTTTAACAACAAGCAGAGGGGCAAAATCAAAAATGACAAGATCTTGAGGTGGAGAATCGAACTTTCCACCTACAATTACGAGATCTTATACCGGCCTGGGAAGCTCAATGAACCCCCGGATGCGCTATCGCGTGGCACCTGCGCCAGCGCGCAGATCGATAGACTGCGGGCCCTCCACAATGACCTCTGCCACCCGGGGGTCACCAGGTTCTTCCACTTCATCAAGGCCCGCAACCTGCCTTACTCTATTGAGGAGGTCAGGACCATGACCAGGAACTGCCAAGTCTGCGCTGAGTGCAAACCGCACTTTTATAGACCAGACAGGGCCCACCTGATAAAAGCCACTCGCCCCTTCGAGCGCCTGAGCGTTGATTTTAAAGGGCCTCTCCCCTCCTCCGACCGCAATGTGTACTTCCTCAATATTATTGATGAGTACTCCCGTTTCCCATTCGCCATCCCCTGCCCGGACATGGCCAGTGCCACGGTCATTAAATGTCTGAACGACCTCTTCACCCTGTTCGGTTTCCCCAGCTATATCCATAGTGACCGGGGCTCATCGTTTATGAGCGACGAACTCCGTCAGTACCTGCTAACCAGGGGTATTGCCACAAGCAGGACCACCAGTTACAACCTCCGGGGGAACGGACAGGTGGAAAGAGAAAATGCGACAGTTTGGAAGGCCGCCCTGCTAGCCTTAAAGTCTAGGGGCCTTCCAACCTCCCGCTGGCAGGATGTGCTCCCCGATGCGCTCCACTCTATTCGGTCACTGCTCTGCACTGCCACTAACGCCACCCCTCATGAGAAAATGTTTGTCTTCCCAAGGAAGTCCACTTCGGGGACATCGCTACCGCCATGGCTGACGTCCCCAGGGCCGGTCCTACTGAGAAGGCACGTGAGGACCCATAAAACGGACCCCCTGGTCGAGAGGGTCGACCTCCTCCACGCCAACCCCCAGTATGCTTACATTGCATACCCGGACGGGCGGGAGGACACAGTCTCCATAAGAGACCTTGCACCCTCGGGGGCCGCAGTAACCCACTACTCACTACCACCCCCCCCCACAATCCGATATCCAGCCCCAGCAGACGGCAGGCCTGGGCCCCGCGACCCGCTCGACATCTACGAGGACGACACGCCTGTGCCACAGCCCACGCAGGACTCGACGCCGGAAGCTCCACTACCCCTGCCGTCGCCACGCCGATCACAGCGGCAGACAAGACCTCCGGAGAGACTCCAATGCACTAACTTTTAATACACTTCACCCCGCTGGACTCAATTTTAAACAAGGGGTGAATGTGGTAAACCACTGTTTGTATTCCACTGTGTACATGCCTGGACATGCCTCGGCTGACTCCTCCCACAAGTCCTAGTATAAAGGTGATTGCTCCCCAGCCCTTTGTATTTCTGGACCGGTCGACCACTCGAGGCAGACCTTCATTCTTTTGTTAATAAAAGCCTTTAGTTACTCTCTTAACTCTCAGTCTTTTATGAGTAATTGATAGCGCATCAGCCGCTCCATTCAACGCCCTTTCCAAAACACGAGCAGCTGAACGTGTGTTCAGCTGCATGTGGGACCCCCACCAGTGCTGCAAGTGGAGAATGCCTTGCTTCTGATTTCAAGGGTACTGCTTAGACCACTTGCTCCCAGTTGTGGATGCTTTACTTGTAGTCCCCCTCATGCTCAAGTATGACAGGGAGATGCAGCATATGCAGCAAAGAAGATGACAAGCTGCTCGCAGAAGGAGGAGGAGGAGGGGCAAGAGGGCGCTCAGCAGGAGGCTTTACCCACCTAGGGTCTTCCGAGAGCACTTTTCCTACCTGCACTTAAGCCAGGAGCAGTGTAATTGGAGGCTCTGCTTTACCAAGGAGGTGGTCACAGAACTCTGCCACCACTTGGAACCAGACCTGCAGCCTCAGAGCAGGGCGACGATGGCGCTGCCTCAAGGTCACCGTGCTGCTAAATTTTTTCGCCACTGGATCCTTCCAGTCTGGAGAAGAAAGAGAGGTAACATCTCGCAGTTCGCCGTCCATCGCTGCATCCAGGACGTCACAGAGCCTCTCTATTCCAGGAGAAGGGACTTCATTGTCTTCTCCCTGAACAGACAGAAGCAGGAGGAGCATACATGTGGCTTTGCCATCGGGCTTCCCCATAGTGCAGGATGCTGTCGACTGCACACACGTGGCTTTGAGGGCACAGCATATCAATCCTGAGATGTACCGCAACAGCAAAGGCTACCACTCACTTAATGTGCAATTGGTGTGCGACCAAGCCCAGCACATCATGATGGTGAATGCCCGGTATCCTGGCAGTCATGATGCCGGTGTGCTAGCAATCTTCCAGCCACCACATCAAACCCGACGGTGGCTGCTCAGAGACAAGGGCCGGAATCTTTACCTTGGAGTCGGGTTTTGTGCGTGCGAGGCACGTAGTGGGTCACAAACTCGATGTTCAGATCAGCGCATTGTTCAGAGCGACTTTAAATTAATGGACTCAGTTGAAACAATCATGAGCATTTCCTGGCCCTACTAAATGCAGCGGGTCTGATGACATTATCGATGACTCAGTTCCAGCGCCAATATTTAAAGCAGCCTTGCACTCAACTCATTTGAAGGTTGCCAGAGGAGGGTGGAACCTGACATACAAAGGCCTGAGTACTGTTATAAAGTAGCAAGGATGGATAGCCAAAGGCAGAGGGCTGCAGCACAGCTTTCAGGCGTATCCCTGCATACAATGGTGGAGGAACTCAGAGCATGCAGGAAGGTCCTCTTCTCTGCTGACAGGCGAAGGAAACCCCCTAAAGAGACCAAACGAGCCTGGCTGGATATAGCTGAGGATGTCAGCAGCAGGGATGTGGTGAGGAGGACCTGAATCCAGCGCAGGAAACGATTCAATTATATCATGAGAAACATAGAAGATAGGAACAGGAGTAGGCCATTCGGCCCCTCGAGCCTGCTCCGCCATTCAATGCGATCATGGCTGATCATCCAAATTCAGTACCCTGTCCTTGCTTTCTCCCCATATCCCTTGATCCCCTTAGCCTTAAGAAATATATCTAACTCCTTCTTGAATATATTTAATGAATTGGCCTCGACTGTCTTCTGTGGTAGAGAATTCCACAGGTTCACCACTCTCTGGGTGAAGAAATTGCTCCTCATCTCAGTCCTAAATGGCTTACCCCTTATCCTTAGACTGTGACCCCTGGTTCTGGACTCCCCCGCCATCGGGAACAGCCTTCCTGCATCTAGTCTGTCTAGCCCTGTTAGAATTTTATAAGTTTCAATGAGATCCCCTCTCATTCTTCTAAACTCTAGCGAATATAAGCCCTATCGACCCAATCTCTCTTCATACGTCATTCCTGCCATCCCAGGTATTAGTCTGGTGAATCATCGCTGCACTCCCTCCATGGCAAGAACATTGTTCCTCAGATAAGGTGACCAAAACTGCACACAATACTCAAGGTGTGGTCTCACCCAAGGCCCTGTACAACTACAACTGTACATCCTTGCTCCTGTACTCTAATCCTCTCGTTATGAAGGCCAGCATACCATTTTCCTTCTTAACCACCTGCTGCACCTGCATGCTTACCTTCAGCGACTGGTGCACAAGGACACCCAGGTCTCATTGCACTTCCCCTTTTCTAAATCTATTGCCGTTCAGATAATAATCTGCCTTCCTGTTTTTGCCACCAAAGTGGATAACCTCGCATTTATACACATTATACTGCATTTGCCATGCATCTGCCCAATCGCCCAACCTGTCCAAATCGTACTGGAGTTTCCCTGCATCCTCCTCACAGCACACACGCCCACCCAGCTTTGTGTCATCTGCAAACTTGGAGATATTACATCTAGTGCCCTCGTCAGATCATTAATATATATTGTGAATAACTGGGGTCCTAGCACCGATCCCTGCGTTACCCCACTAGTCACTGCCTGCCACTCGGAAAAAGACCCGTTTATTCCAATGAGGTCAGGAAAGGTGAGTGCAAAGCCACACTCATCTTCATCCTGATGTGCCTGTCACCCCAGCCCCATCACTCTGCCTTCCCAAGCCTACTCCTTCACATCATTCCTCACACCAACATACCTTGCAGGTCCACCCCACCTCTCTCTCTATATACATACTCAAATCCCCATCTGACTAACTACCCTTCACACTCACCCTCATCCTAATGCAATCATAGCAAGTAATACCACAGAAGGAGGCCATTTGGCATTGGCATCCCACTCCCTCATATTCACCCTCTACACATGTAGCCCATCCATTTCTTACACTCATTCCATCATTTTCACTCAGACATCTCTTCTTTCCCTCCTTGCAGAACACGTGGGAGAGACAGAGAACCGGAGGTGGCCCTCCAGTCTTCACCCGACTTACAGCAGAGCAGGGGGCTCTGGAGATCTCGGGAGCTGGAGAGATGCTGGCAGTGGAAGATGGAGAGAGGGGGACATCCCAGCAACCTGGTGACAGAATCACATCTCATAAAGCCACATGGCAAACAACAGTCACTCATATGGTGACTGTTATAAATCTCATCATTCATCAAGAAACTACTCGTGAAATAACGCTGAACGGCCAGCTGGTGGCACCGTCCAAGGAGTATAAATGCTCGGGCGTCGGCCCCAGCTTACCAGGGACATTTTGTAAGACAAGGAACTAGTGAAGTACAACTAGACCTCCATGTTCTGAAACAAGTTGATTAAAGCCTTGCTTTATGCTCAAACCAAGTGCGTAGTGAGTTTTATTACGTTAGTGACTGATGTCAACAGCCAGTGAAATGCCACCATGTGCATAATGGTAATGTTACGCATTCTTATTATAAATACTTCTAATTCATCTCTTTACTCTCCCACAGGTCCATCAAGTGCCCCCCCCAACTGTCCAACTGGAGGAGGATGACAACTCTTCAGAGGAGCCTCCAGCCTCTGAGGGTGCACCGTCCGCAGACCCAAGCATGCCCAGCACCAGAGCAGATATGCACACCTCGGCCATAGAGTAGAGTTGTCACCTGGTATCTCACAATTCACAAGTGAGCAAGAGCAGGTAGTGTTGACAGGGACAGCAGTGGAGACTCCTTGCCAAAGGGTGCAGGGTGCTCCAAGTTCTGCTGAGCTGAATGCAGAAGCTGAGCCTCGGGGTCCATCGAGAAAGAGGGTGATCTTGGAGGGGCAGCAATGATTGCATGCAGCACTGGCATCATTCGCAGCCGCAATGTCTGCAAATATTCAGAGAATGGAGGAGTCCATCTCCAACATGAGCACCACAATGTCGCAGGCGATGGCGACGTTGTGCTGTTCCATGGAAAGGATGGCCGACTGCATGGAGCAGCAAATGCACCAGTCACAGGAGCACATGCTCGCTGTGGACAACAGATGGCAGGCGCTCATAGACTTCCTCTCTAGGAGAGATATAAATGTAGACTTGGGCGTTCATCACCCCACTTAGTCACTGGGGGAGGGGCCAGGTGTGACAGTCACTGGGGGAGGGGCCAGGTGTGACAGTCACTGGGGGAGGGGCCAGGTGTGACATCAGTCACTGGGGGATGGGCCAGCTCCTTGCTAGCATGGAAGTGCGGGTGACCCATGAGAGGGATGATGCTGAGAGGGGATATGGAAGCGGCGGCTCTTCTCAAAGTGCTCCCAATTCTCCCCTGTTGCCTCCCCCTCAGTCAGCGCCCCACATGCTTCCGCGGATCCCAATGGCTGAGTCTGCCCCTATACAGTCGTAGGAGGAGCAAACTTTGGCAGGGCCATCACAGGCCCCCAAACCCAGAGGACGTCCGCCAAAAGTGTCTAACGAGTCGCAGCAGGGAAGTAAGCAGCCTCCTCTACACCTGCTGAAGCCACAAGGGTTGGACCTCATAGAAGCACTTGGAAAAGAAAAATGACACAAAAGTAGATGCACACGGGTATGCACACAGGTGCATCAAAAAATGTTAATGTTAAGTTTCAGTTATTTGGAATACACACATAAATATTTTTCTTTGCACCACTTTCGGGTCTTGTCCATTTTTGCCTCAAACCTTGGAAGTGGCTTTGTCACTTGGAGTGAATGGTGAGACATTACTTAACCTCGAACACTGGGGCTTTGGGTGAGAGAAATGTCTTGGTCATTGTAGGGATGCTTTATGGTGTTGTTGGGGGGGGGGATTTAGTACAGCATGTGGCAGCCATGTGTCTGCATTGGAACAGGTTAAGTAAATCTGGCCATGATGAGGCCATCCTGGGCCTCCTGAGCAGCAATGTGCGCCGCTGCTGGTGCCATCTCCACCTCAGGTTCATCCTTATTTTCCTCCTTCTCCTCGTCTTCCACCTGCTCCTCCTCCTCCTCCTCTGAAAAGGCTGTGCACTGTATGCCTTGCTCCTCCTGCAGTTCCAATCCTCGCTGCTGCACTATGTTGTGCAGCGTGCAACAGACGACAATGATTCTGGAGACCTTGGCTGGTGCGTACTGAAGAGCTCCTCCAGATCTGTCAAAGCATCTGAAGCGCATCTTAAGTATGCCTATTGTTTGCTCTATGACATATCTGGTGGAGGTGTGGCTCTCATTATAATGCTCCTTGGCCTCAGTGCTTGGCATCCACAAGGGTGTCAAAAGCCACGTCTTCAGTGGATAGCCCTTGTCTCAAAGCAGCCAGCCGGTGTAATGATATCAGCAAATAGTGATGATATTTGTCTGTGTTTGATTACTTATGCCTTACAGCATGTTTGTCTGTGTTTGATTGCTTGTGCCTGAGCAGCAGAGGTCATGTGACACAGACAAGCAGGTTGAGCTTTTTAGTTTCACTTTAGCTGCAGCTCAAGCATGGTGTGTCCTGAAAAGCTGTATGAATTCTTGAACAAACCTTAGATTAAAAGTTATTCTCTTTTATATAAATGTCTCATCATTGAACCCACAAGGAAATCAATACATGGTGTCAGAAGTGGCTCGATTGAAAGAGATGAAGAGAAAAAATCGGAAGTTAGCAACTCGATGGGACAGTGAAAGGAGTTGTGGCAAGTAAGCGAAATCAGCTCTCCACATATTAGCAAGCCAGAAGAGAAAATCGTTACTTGCCTTGGAGAATAGCTAACGAAGTGAAAAATGGAAGGTTTACTCCCACCGGCGATGCTTCAGTTGTCAGGTAATGTGGCTGAAAATTGGAGAAGGTTCAAACAACGTTTAGAGTTGTATTTAGCGGCAACCGGAGCTGACGAGAAAAGTGATAAACAGAAATCGTCCGTGTTCTTACATGTAGTGGGTGATGCAGCGCTGGAGGTATATAATAATTTCATATTTGCCGTTGATGGAGACAAAATGAAGCTAGATAAAATAATGGAACAGTTTGAGGCCTACTGCATACCTAAACGCAACGTGACCTTTGAGAGGCACAAATTTTTCACATGTGTACAGAAAATCGGCGAGACTATAGATCAGTATGTGACTGAACTGAGAAACCGAAGCAAATCGTGTGAATTTGGGGGACTCACAGACTCGCTGATAAAAGGCAGACTGGTGTGTGGTATTCCAGATAATGGTCTAAGGAAAAGACTGCTAAGAGAGCAAGATCTAGACCTGGGAAAAGCCATAGCACTGTGTAGGGCTACAGAGACTGTGAAGTTGCAGGCAAAGGAGCTGTTCAGTGACAGTAGCTGCAACGTGGATGCAGTGAGAAAGAACGGATACAAACCATTTAACAAAGAGAGCGCCAATGTGAAAAAAGAGACGTGGCCAGCAAACGAAAATGAAAGGGACAATCGGAAGTCATGTAGTCGATGCGGTACACAGCATCCACCAAGAAAGTGTCCAGCATATGGTAAAACATGCAATAGATGCAACAAAAACAACCATTATGCCCGTTGCTGTAAGAACCAAGCACAACAAAGCAAGGTCCATACAGTAGATGAAAGCGAGATAGAGGAATTCTATGTAGATGTGGTGTCTGAAAACAAAAAAGAAGAAAGAGACTGGATGTTGACACTAAAAGTGAACGACATACACATTCCATTTAAATTGGATACTGGAGCACAAGTTAATGTGATATCAGAGACCGATTTTAAGAGAATTAGACCCAGACCAAAGTTACATGGAATACAAGTGAAAGTGACCGGATACTCAGGTACTGATATACCAGTGAAAGGAAAATGCATTGTCAAAGTAACACACAAGGACAGAGAGCACACGCTAGCATTAATCGTGGTGCCAAAGGATGTGCAAGCCATACTAGGTTTAAAAGCCTGTGAGAGACTGAACCTGGTAAAGAGAGTCCTCGTTGTGGAAAGCGAAGGAGAGACAGTCTATGATGAACTCATGAAAGAGTACAAAGACCTATTTAAGGGTCTAGGCTGCATTCCAGGAGAACACACGATCAGAGTAGATAAAAGTATGACACCGGTCATACATCCATGCAGAAAAGTTCCGTTTGCTCTTCAAAAGCAACTGAAGGCAGAGTTGGACAGGATGGAAAGCCTGAACGTGATTCAGAAGATAGATGAGCCAACTGAGTGGGTGAGTTCCCTCGTCGTAGTGGACAAAAAGAATGGAAAGCTCAGAATTTGCCTGGATCCAAGAGATCTAAACAGAGCAATAAAGAGAGAGCACTTCAAGCTTCCTACACATGAGGAAATCATGGCACAGTTTGCAAATGCAAAATATTTCAGCAAGTTAGATGCATCCTCAGGATTTTGGCAGATGAAGCTGGATGAAGCAAGTTCAAGACTGTGCACGTTCAACACTCTATATGGCAGATACAGATTCCTAAGGTTACCATTTGGCATTGCCTCAGCTCCTGAAGTGTATCACAAGACTATCCATATGATCTATGAGCACCTGGAGGGAGTTGATACATCAATGGATGACATCATAGTATGGGGAACCACGAGAACTGAGCATGACGAGAGACTGAAAAAAGTGCTGGAAGCAACAAGGAAAACAAACCTGAAGCTGAATAGAGAGAAATGCCAGCTCGGGGTGACAGAACTGACACTCGTGGGAGATATCCTTAGCAGTGAGGGCATCAGACCAGATCCCAGAAAGGTGTCTGCCATTGAGAATATGCCAAGGCCACAATGCAAAAAGGACGTGCAGAGGTTTAATGGAATGATCAACTACATGGGTAAATTCATACCCAACCTCTCAGAAAAAATAGCACCACTGAGAAGACTAACTGAAAAGAACATAGAATGCGAATGGAATCATGAGCATGAGAAGTCATGGAGCGATCTAAAGAAACTGCTCACAGAGGAACCAGTTCTGAGGTTTTATGACCCAGCGAGACCCATCAAGATATCATCAGATACATCACAGAGTGGGCTCGGTGCCGTTCTTCTGCAACAATATGACTACTGGCAACCTATTGCATATGCATCGCGCTCAATGACAGACACGGAGACACGATATGCTCAAATAGAAAAGGAGCTGCTCAGCATCACATACGTCTGTGAAAGATTTCACCAGTTTGTGGCAGGACAAGCAATCAGTGTAGAGACTGACCATAAGCCCTTGATTGCATTGTTCCAAAAGCCACTAAATAGCTGTCCGCTTAGAATACAAAGAATGATGATCAGGCTGCAACGCTATACACTGAATGTTGCGTACACACCGGGTAAGCTGATGTATACAGCAGACACGTTGTCCAGAGCTGTTGACCCAAGTGAGCCCGCAAACACCACAATGGATGAAAAAGTGAACGCCTACGTGGACATGATCACAAGTGCACTGCCCATAGCAGATGCAAAAATGGAGCTCATAAAGACTGAGACAAACAAAGATGAAACAATGAGACGACTGAAGAAAAGCACCTTGGATGGATGGCCCAACATGAAGCAAGACTGCTCACCTGACATAGCAGAGTACTGGAACTGCAGGGTGGAACTATCAGTGGTCGAAGACATCATCTACAAAGGAAGTAAAATAGTTATCCCAAAGAGCCTGAGAAAAGAGATGCTAAAAAAGATCCATGGAGGACATCTGGGAATCGAAAAGTGTAAGAAAAGAGCACGAGAGGTGATGTACTGGCCAAGAATGAACCAAGATGTGACAAATGAGGTGTCAAACTGCACAATATGCCTGAAATATCGAGCAAGCAATCCAGTAGAACCACTAAAGCCACACCCAGCACCAGACAGACCTTACCAGAAGGTAGGCGCTGACCTATTCGTATGTCAAGGGAAGGACTATCTTTTCGTCACAGACTATTACTCCCTGTATCCAGAGGTTTGTAGACTGTACACCACAACCGCAGAAGCTGTGATAAGAAGTATGAAAGCCATATTCTCCAGACATGGCGTGGCAAGCGAGGTCTTCACAGACAACGGACCCCAGTTTAACAATGCAAATTTCCGACACTTTGCCAAAGAGTGGGACTTTGTCCACACAACATCAAGTCCTCACTATCCACAGTCCAATGGACTAGTGGAAAAATCGGTCCAGACAGTGAAAAGACTGATGTACAAGGCAAAAGACAGTGGAACTGACTTCTACCAAAGCATGCTTGTATACCGCACAACGCCGCTCGAGTGTGGTATGTCACCAGCCCAACTCCTGATGGGACGTCGGCTAAGGTCAAACCTACCCATCCCGGAGAACCTCCTGAAAACAAAAGAGGGGGAGAAAGTGAGGAAGTTCAAAGAACAACAGAAAGAAAAGCAAAAGTACTATTATGACAGAGGAACACAAAACCTACCTAAACTCCACACTGGTGACCAAGTAAGGTTCAAAGACAAAACAAACACATGCACGGAGAAGGGAACTGTCCTGAGTGAAGTTCAACCAAGATCATACACCATTCAGACAGATGAGGGTGCTGTTCTGAGAAGAAATCGTTGAGGTCTTCTCATGGAACCAGCCACAGCAGGTCAAGAGACTGATACTGTTGAACAACCTGATCACACAGCTGAGAACCAATCATCTGAGGCAACAACTCAGATTCAAGGACAATCAATCAGAAAATCCTCAAGACACGTGAAGCCTCCTGAGAGACTCATTGAGCAAATTTAAGGACTATTGTTATAGAAGGAAGTAATGTTATCTTATTCTTTCTTCAAGTTCTAGTGTATTGACATATTTCATGTGAACACACAAAGCAAGGGTAAAAAGCTTTGATCATGATAATGATAATGTAAGTTCATTAAATGTTACAGTTAAAATGCAGATTAATACAAAGAAAACATGTTGTTAGTTAAAAGTAAAATACTTTTGTTTTAAGAAAGGGAGATGTAATGATATCAGCAAATAGTGATGATATTTGTCTGTGTTTGATTACTTATGCCTTACAGCATGTTTGTCTGCGTTTGATTGCTTGTGCCTGAGCAGCAGAGGTCATCTGACACAGACAAGCAGGCTGAGCTTTTTAGTTTCACTTTAGCTGCAGCTCAAGCATGGTGTGTCCTGAAAAGCTGTATGAATTCTTGAACAAACCTTAGATTAAAAGTTATTCTCTTTTATATAAATGTCTCATCATTGAACCCACAAGGAAATCAATACAGCCGGTAAGTCTGTTTGGCGGTGTGAAGAGCTAAGGGAGGGTGGACTGGCGCAGAACGAAAGAGTCATGACAGCTGCCAGGGAATCTGGCGCACACATGCATAATCATTTTTTTATGGTTGCAGACGAGCTGCACATTGAGGGAGGGGAAGCCCTTGCGGTTCACAAACACAACTGGGTGATGATGGGGTACCTTCGTGGCCACATGTGTGCAGTCGATGACGCCCTGCACCTGTGGGAAATCAGCCATGGCCACAAAGCCGAGCGCCCACTCAGTAATATTGGCCTCGTCATTGGTAAAGATGATATAATTGGCTGACTTGTGAAACATGGCATCGATCACCTGTGTGTTGCATCTGTGGGTAGCCGACTGCGAGATGCCGTAAATGTCTGCTGCAGATCTCTGGAAGGAGCCTGAGGCGAAGAAGTTGAGGGCGGTGGTGACTTTGACAGCCGCTGGTAAGATGTGTCCACCAGGACCTCTGGGCAGCAGGTCCTGTCCCAGCAAGCTACAAATATCTACGATGACCTGGCGCGATAGCCTGAGCCTCCTGAAGCACTGGTGCTCAGTCATGTTGAGGAAGTTCATCCTCTGCCTGTATACCCTGTGTTTGGGGCATCGCCTCTGGGCGATGCAGCCCTGTGGTGCCCCCCTCTCTCCTGTGGAGCATCAGGTAGTTGAGGAGAAGGCTGCTGTTGTGGTTGCTGCTGCTGCTGGTGTGGCTGGTGTTGTTGGTGGTGGGGCTCATCTTGGTCTGATTCGGATGACCAAGGTGAGACAGTATAAGCGGCACCCATGCTGATGTAGTAGTTGGCAGGTAAAGTGGAGATGAGAGGGCCAATCACTCAATGTTGTGATAGTGAGTAGCAATGTGGTAAGAGTGGCTTCCGAGGTTTCTAAAATGACCTGCAAGCTGCTGACATCCAAATCTGTGGACAAAATGAAGTGAGTAAGAGCCTTTCCATGATTCAATTCAATTCAATTTTATTTGCCATATGTAACTAGTACAATGGAATGCTTACTCCCCGTAGGGACACTTCAGCTATTCTTACAGTGCCGTGTTCAGAAAGTCAATTCTTTGGCATCCAGTGGCAGTGGGAGCACGATGTCCCTCAGCCGCTCCGTACTCCTCATCATCGCGGCCTCCTCCTCACTGTTGCCGGCTCGGCTCCACGTGTGGTGGCCTGCTGAGGCAAGTAATGAGGTGTAATGTTGCAGTATTTATGTGCTTTTCCCAGCTATCAATGAAAGAACTCGCAAATGGCCACTGAGCTTCCACCTCCCCTTCACATGCGAGGTACCTGACCTCCGTCAATCCCATGCTACTGCACTTAAATTCAAATGCTGGCATTAAAAACACTCTTAAGGGTCTCTCAACAAGCATTTATTCATTTCAATGAGGTCGCCTGCCTCTGTTGATCGGGTCTGTGTCGCGCCTTCAAAGCCGCCCGAGTTAAATGCACAAGGCCGGTTCCCGAAGTGCTCGTTATTTCCGGGATTTGTACTACCGACCCACTCCCAAACCCATACACTCGGCAACGGGAAAATTCTGGCCAAGGTCAATCCACTCTACACCTGGCTGATGACTCCACTCCGCAACAACAACACTCGTGTCCAGCACTCATATGATGAGAGCCATGCTGCCACGAGGAACCTCATTGAGCAGACCATCGGGGTGCTAAAGCAACGGTTCCGCTGTCTTGCCCGCTTGGGAGGAGTATCCAGTACATGCTGGAGCAGGTATCCCATTTCGTGGTGGCCTGCTGCATCCTCCACAACTTGGCCATCATGATGGCTCAGCCTTTGCCACCAAGGGTTACGTGACCATGTCAGGAAGAGGAGGAGGAAGAGGAGGAGGAAGAGGAGGAGAAGGCAAAGGAGGAGGAAGGGATGAGGCAGGCAGCAGATCCCCGCTCTGGATGGGCTGTCTGCAAGTGCCTCATCAGAATACTCTTCCCCTGAATGAAACCCCACATCTGCATTGATCACCACTTCCCCACCTTACCATCCCTCTGTCACGGAACATCACAGTGTCACCACAAAACAAACATTCCAAACATCTTATATATATAAAAGGATACATCTGTCTGTCTGTCTGTCAGTCTGTCTATCTGTCTGTCTGTCTGTCTGTCCTTCGGTGTGTCTGTCCGGCTATACACTCTAAAATTATAGAGCGTACCTACACGTGCGTTACATCAAAAGAAAGCTTACGATTCCGGAATGGTCATAAGCGTATTTACGTTTCGGCGAGACAAAATTTGCGCCCGCGGTATCCAAAAAACGTTCAAAATTCCGCACATTAGCATCTCATTATCCGCTCATTAGCAATAGAGTGACGTCGAGGTCGACCAATCGTACGGTCGAGCGACCCGATGGTCGACCAATCGCTGCGTGGCGGGGGGCGGGTTCCTGGCGCGTGCGGGCGGGCCCTCCTAGAGTTGAGTGACGGGACGATTGACCAATCCTACGCTTCGGTGACCTGACGGTCGACCAATCGGTGCGTGTGTGGGCGGGCCTTATCGTTCTGAACCAAGGTGAGTCGCCGCCATCTTGATTCCAAACTTTTCATTTCTATTTCCCGCTTTCTACGTCTTTAAAAAAAAAGTTGCTTTTAAAACACATAGGCCTAGAAATTGGGTAAAGCCCCGCTTGAGGCGTTAGAACTGGCGCTGCGCAAAGTTTATAGCCAGACGAAACATCGCTGCCTGGCGAGATATTGGGTTGCATCGCCCCCAAAGGGGATTGAGGCGCTAACTCAGACGTTGCACGGGGCTCCTAAGGCGCAAAAGTTTAGGCGCTACCCAATATCGGCGCGGACAGGCGCAGCGCAGGTGATCTCAATTACCGGAGACCATGAGACTTCCAGGCGCCGGCCGGCTCTTAAAGGGGTGGGTCAGTCAGTCTGAGCTGCTACACTCAACGCCCTGTAGGCCTCAGACTCGGCGCTCGCCCTTCTCTGGCGCAGGAAACTTGGTGAGGATGGAGAAGGTGAGACAGAGAGCAGAGCGCTTCAGCACTGAGGCTCTGGATCAGTTGGTGTCTGCAGTTGAGCGCCGTCGAGATGTTCTGTATCCTGACAATGGCAAGAGGCCGAATCAAAAGGCTTACCGGCGATCTTGGAGGGAGGTTTCTCAGAGGGTCAACTCCAACAGCATGGCGACCAGGACCCCTGTTCAGTGCAGGAAGAAATTCAATGACCTCACTCGGGTCGTTAGGGTGAGTGTTGGTTATGCAAGCTTCTGATTCCCTCCATCTGCACCTAACTTCGAGGACCCTGTTGCCATGATGCCCCAATGGCCATCTGTCAGCAAGCACCCATGGCCCTTTCTGGGCACACACATGGACATTTCACTCAAGGTCACATGTAAGGGCCCTTGCACCGTGGGGGGCATGAGATGATCTCTCAAGGCATCATTTAAGGGCTCTTGCACCATGGGGGGCATGAGATGATCTCTCAAGGCATCATGTAAGGGCTCTTGCACCATGGGGGGCATGAGATGATCTCTCAAGGCATCATGTGAGGGCTCTTGCACCATGGGGGGCATCAGATGATCTCTCAAGGCATCATGTGAGGGCTCTTGCACCATGGGGGGCATCAGATGATCTCTCAAGGCATCATGTGAGGGCTCTTGCACCATGGGGGGCATCAGATGATCTCTCAAGGCATCATGTAAGGGCTCTTGCACCATGGGGGGCATCAGGTGATCTCTCAAGGCATCATGTTACAGAACTTCCCCTTCTTTCCCCTGCAGTCCAAGCTGGCGATGATGCGAAAGGAGCAGCGTCGAACCGGTGGCGGACCTCCACAAGTGGTCACTCTCACGGATCTCGAGGAGAGAGTGCACCAGATTCTTGGAGGACGTCTGTCTGGTCCTGTTACCACTGCAGCTGCCGACCCCATTTGTTAAGTCTGTGGGTTGTATTGTAAATAATACACAGACTCCACGATTAACAAAATAAAACAGGTCTTTACTATTCAGAGGTTCGGGCGAATCTGCCCTAGTTAACGTATCACAACCCTTATATACTGGTGTGGTCACTATCGGTATTACAGTATACATGAGCCAACAAATAGTGCCACCCTAAAGTAGTGCTCTTAAAGGCGAACGGTTACATTATATAGTTCCCTTAAAGGTAAACGGTTACATACACAACACTCCTCCCTTTTTAGCTTATTACTTACAGAATCCCCTTTAAACATACAATCTTCAACTTCATATAAACAGTTTACAGATATACTCTCGATGGAGTCAACATCATATAACAATTTACAGATATACTCTCGATGGAGTCAACGTCATATAACTTCATGTTTAACATAACATAATAACATATATAACTTCATGTCAAAACAGATCACAGATTCAGTCTCTGCGGAAAACAGTTCACATTGCTGAAGTGACTAATTCAATAGTCCTTCCATGGATTTAACAGTTTGAACTTCCGAACTGATTTGGCTCCGTTCGGAGGGACCACGTGTGTGATCTGGTAGAGGTGATAATGGTTCAGATGGGTCATCTTCTGTTTCGACTTTTCCTTTTCTTCTTCTTGGAGACTCTCTGGGCTCCACTGTCAGCTGCCAGCTGCCTGCGCAGTTCCTCCTTCTCTGCCTCCTGTTTCCGTCGTAGAGCCAGCTTCACCCGATGTTCCGTAGACTTTTGGTGCTCCTCCATGATTTCTGCACTTTGGGAGTCGAAGTTACAAGCTGGGCAGGACAGGACATCGCAATATTCGGTGTAGTCCACCAGGTCATGGTAATATTCGGTGTCGTCCTGAGCTAGGCCAGCGAGAGGGTCGTCTATTTCCTCCATACCCAGCTGGACGTTAGCCAGCTCTTGTTCCAAATCCAGACATCTTTCCTGAAGAGACTTCTTCATGTGTACCTCTTCATCCAGCTTTTTCTGGGCTTTCAGCAAGTCGTTTACTAATGACCTCATTTGTGATTTTAATACTTCAACTTCCTTTGGAGATTGATTGATCGGACTATTCAATCCCTCTACCGGAGCAGCTGTTTCAGCGGTCTGTTGTTCTACATTGACGTGAGTCAGCGTACTTTTGGTATCCAAGGGTTGCTCTGCTGCCATCTTCTCAGTCTGTGTTGCAACCTCAGCTATTTCCATAACTTTTGAGAGATCCAAACCCCTCTCCTCTTCCACCACTAATGTTTCATCTATGGATGGAATCTTTACCGATGAGGCAGCCTTGGCCTGGAGCTCATCAAACATTTCCTGCAGCCTTTGGACTTCTTGCTCATGTTCAACCTTTAGTTGTTCATATGCTTCTACTGAAACTAGCTTTTCGGGGGTTGCCGAGTTAATCCCCTCCAGAATTGTAGCCTGGGCCTGTCCATACTGTTCTTTCAACTTCTCACACTCTGCTTGTAAGGAGTCGTAAAGAAGGACTGGAATAAAATCCTGGTTTCCTGAAGATTCCTCTGCAATTGCTTTTTTTGCAATTTCCTGTTGGAGTTCAGCCAAGGCTGCTATGCTATCTGCCTCTCGAAGTCTCACTGCCATCAATTCTTCTTTATTCTTGCAGTCTATCTCAGCCATTTCCCGTTTACTCTCATTTAACTGAGTGAGTAGCCCCTTATTCTGGGCTGAGAGATATTGCACCTTCTCATGTAGACCATAGCACTCCTTCTCTGCTCGACATAGCTGGTTTCTGCTGATTTGGTTCTGTGTTTCAAGTTCCAACATCCTTTGCTTAGCTTCTTTCAGTTTCGCCTCAATAATCCCCTCTCGCAACATGTCCACATTATTCACATCAGGTAAAGAAGCGTTTCTCTTTTCCATGTCCAAGATTTGTTTCTGCATCTCCTTAAGAGCACACTGCGATTCAACTTCTCTTAACCTTGCCTGCACTAGCTCCGTCTCTAATTGCAGAACAAAATCCTCAGTGTAGCGTGGTTTGCCCTTCTGCTGTATCTCTAGATCATGCAAATATTCTAACTCCTGAACATCATAAGGGAGATGTGATCGGTAATTGGTCACGATGGCTCTATGGTCGCTCTCTGCTTTAGCCAGTAGGTTCTGTTGTCTTTCCAGACTCTCCCATTCGGTGTCATAGAACTTTTTCATTGTTTTCATCTCTTGTACGAGGCGGTAACTTAATTGTTCTAATTGTTGTTGTACTTTGAAATAACGTTGAGTTCGAGCCCGGTGTTCCTCCGTAATGCATATGTCTGTAACTTGAACAGACTCAGAATTCTCTGTCTTTATGCACGCCATCGATTTTCCAACCTTAGTCCGTGAGTTCATGTTAACCTTGTTTTTCATACGTAAGCTGGACTTATCGTCTTCCGGCTCGGAGTCTGAGCTGCTTGTCTGCACCGAGTCCTCACTCGTCATTGCTTGTAGGTAGTGCCATTCCATGTCTATTTTCTTGATCCACTCCCGTCCTAGAAGTGGTGGTCCTCCCTCAGGTAGTACGTACAAATTCATTCTTGGGTGTACTTTACCCCTATCTCTCACCTTGACTCTTATTTTCCCCATGGGGTATACGTTATGCCCCGTGTATGTCTGTAATACGAACTTGGTATTTCTTAAGGGTATGTGAGAGAATAGCCGGTGGTAGTCCTTTTGGTTGATGACTGATACAGCTGATCCCGTGTCCAGCTCCATTCGTACTTGGACTCCAGCTATTTTTAGTGTGACCCAGATCGTCTGTAGATCAGTCACTTTACCCACATTGTGGATTCTCAGACTATCCAACTCCTGGCTGTTTGGGTCTGAGTCTGAATTTTGTTCGTCTGAACTCTTTTCAGCCACCTGATGTACCTTGTTGTACTTTTCTTGTGGTGGTGGCTTCCTTTGCTTGTTGGTCTTCTTTCCGGACCTGCATACCTTCGCGATGTGACCCAGTTTGCCACATTTCCTGCACTCTTGGTTCTTAAACCAGCACTGATTCTGGTCGTGCGTTGTCTTTCCACAACGGTAGCATTTGGAATTGCTTGCAGTAATTTGGTCCACCCCGAGTGCCGCCGCCTTTTGCTGCATTTCCGCCGTTCCTTTCGCTGCGGCTTCGTGCGATGAAGCTATGAGGACAGCCCTGTCCAGTGTGAGGTCGTTTTCTTCCAGAAGTCGCTTCTGCGTTCCTTCTTTGGCCAAGCCGCATACGAACTTGTCCCGCAGCGCCTCTGTCAAATTCCCTCCAAACTGGCAGTATTTCGCTAGCTTACGCAGTTCGACTAAGTATTCCGCATTGCTTTCATCTTGCCTCTGGGTTCTGGCGTAAAATTTAAATCGTTCAGCCAGCATCAACGGTGTGGGGTTCAAGTGATCCTTCAGCACTGCTACGATCTCTTCGAAGGTCTGGTCCACTGGTTTAACTGGTGCTATTAGATGTTTCAAAAGCCCGTATGTTTTTGCTCCCATCGAATTTAACAAAGTTATTGCCTTGTCGTCATCCTCAATTTCGTTGGCTACGCAATATATTTCTATGCGTTCCACATACGTGGCCCAGTCTTCTATTTCAGCATTAAAATCATTAATATTTCCTCGCTTAGGCATCTTCTTCTCTTTTCGAGAACAGTACAAGTATTTCTTTACTTATTATTAATTTTCTTCTCTTCTTGAGAACAACACAAGTATTGCTTTACTTATTCTTATTTTTCCTCTCTTCTTCAGAACACACCAGCCTTTCTGAAAATTCTAATTAATTTTCTAAGATGGCGGTTTCCCGCTTCTGTCTTCTTCCCCAGCGGTTTTCCCGCGAAAAATGGCGGCTTTCCCGCGCTTCTCGCTCTCCCCGCCCACTTCAATGGCGGTTTTCCCGCGCTTGACGGTCTTCACCCGTCCCCCGACGCTGTCTTTCAGCCCGAGTGCGGCCCTTATCAGCGGATGCGATCGATGGCCCGGCTGCGCCTCACACTTGAAAGCGGCCCGGCCCTTATCAGTGCTTGCGATCGATGGCCCGGCTGCGCCTCGCACTCCAAAGCCCTTATCTCCCGATCGCGATCGATGGCCCGCGCTGTGCACCGCGGCTCTCGCGCCTTCAATTTCTGCAGCCGCTGCCCTTTCAGCCCGAGTGCGGCCCTTATCGGTGGTTGCGATCGATGGCCCGGCTGCGCCCCTCACTTCAAAGCGGCCCGGCCCTTATCTGCCAATCACGAGCGCCTGTACCTCTGTCTTCCCAGCCCTGTTTCTTCTGCACTCCAGTTTTCAGTCGCTGATGGAGGCTGCAGGGTCCTAATGCCTGTCGCTTCCAGTGGGGTGGTGAGGATTGAAACCTCTCTTCAACGTCCTGTCTTTGGACGAAGCCGCCGTGGAATAACTGCCGCAGGGTTCGAATCCGACTCGTCGCCAGTGTTAAGTCTGTGGGTTGTATTGTAAATAATGCACAGACTCCACGATTAACAAAATAAAACAGGTCTTTACTATTCAGAGGTTCGGGCGAATCTGCCCTAGTTAACGTATCACAACCCTTATATACTGGTGTGGTCACTATCGGTATTACAGTATACATGAGCCAACAAATAGTGCCACCCTAAAGTAGTGCTCTTAAAGGCGAACGGTTACATTCTATAGTTCCCTTAAAGGTAAACGGTTACATACACAACACCATTCTCGACAGCGAGGGTAAGACTCTCACCTTTTGCAGCTGTCTCCTTCCACTTGGTCCTCCCGCCAGCATGCTTCCTCAGTGTGCCGCAATGTGCCATGCCTTTCTGCCAACCTGTCCTTTTGCTAAAACCACTCTTCCACCTCCCTGCTTTCAGATGATGCATCACCAACTGGGGCTCCACGCCCTGAAGCTGCCAGTGCCAGTGCCTCCGGAGGTGAGGATCAGGAGGAAGCCGGACCATCCGTTCCAATCTCAGGGGAGCATAGACATGTACAGACTGGGGATAGTAGTTCCCTGGAGGGGAGGGGAGGGGGCTCTGAGGATCAGGCAGTTGCCGGACCAAGCGGCATGCAGCAACGCAAGGGGGGTAGACAAGTTCGGCCACCGTCTCCCCGGAGGGAAAGGCAGGTAGTGATGACTGCTGCACAGAGTGCAGAGGAGGTGCGTCGCCTGGCTGAAATGAGCACCCAGGCCCGGCTCAGGCACACTGAGCTGATGGCTGCAGTGGGGAGGATGCCTCAGTCAATAGATACACTGGCAAAGAGTGTGTTGGGCTTCGGGGCAACAATGGAGAGGACTCTCCAGGGCTTCGGGGCAACAATGGATAGGACTCTCCAGGGCTTCGGGGCAACAATGGAGAGGTCTGTCGAGGGCTTCGGGCCAGCAATGGAGAGGTCTCTCCAGGGCTTCGGGGCAACAATGGACAGGACTCTCCAGGGCTTCGGGGCAACAATGGAGAGGTCTGTCGAGGGCTTTGGCCCATCAATGGAGAGAACTGTCCAGGGCTTCGAGGCCGCTATGGAAAGGACTGTTCAGGGCTTCGGACAATCCCTGGAAAGGTCTGTGCAGGGCTTGTCCGAGGCAGTGGAGCGGTCAGCACCGGCCTTGTCCGAAGCAATGGAAAGAACTGTCAAGGGCTTCTCCGAAGCACTGGCACCTGGCTCACAGGTCCTCACTGCTGCCATGCAGTCACTTGCCGGCCTCGTCCACACCCAGATTGAGGCAACGCGAACTCTCACTGCAGCCACCCTATCTGCATCAGCTAGGATCACCCCGGGCCCTTCCAGTCCCATACAAGGCCAGAATCAGTGGAGCATGTGATTGTGGCGGATGAGCCGAGCCGGTCACCTCAGAGAGCCAGTGTCTCATCCGACAATGGTGCAGGTGTCCTCTCTCGGCAGGTCACCATTCCACATGCCAGCGCTGGCACGTCTGCAGTGCAGCTGCCACCACCTGCAGTGCATACTGCTTCCAGCCATGCTCAGATCAAGCATCCTGCGTCCGCACCCTCCAAGCCCAGAGGTCGGCCAGGCCGTCCCTCAGGGGCTTCTGCGCTTCCAGACAGTCAGCAGGCGTCCCCCAGCCTTCACCCCGCCACTGGGGTTCAATTACGTAGGAGCAGCAGGGAGGGAAAGGGCCGAGCGCGAAAGAGAAGTCGTTCTCCATCAAGGGGCCAGCAGTAGAGGGAGGTGCTGAGACGTTTCTTTGGCCAAAATCAAGGAGACCCTCACCTGTTGGAATTGTTGGAAATAGTTTGTTTAGTTTGGCGGCTTTGCCGAAGAGTTAACTGTTATTTTGTTAGTTATGGTTTCTGCTGACATGACGTTGTTTTGCTGTAATGAAAGACTTTTGTGACAATAAAGAGAAGTTTAAATGTGCTATGGTGTACGTGGCTAATTACAGTGATGCTGGCCTTCAGAGGCTTTGAAAAATCCAAAGTGCGCAGCAGTTAAGACACTCATCATTCCGCCAGAGGGGCCTCGATACGAGTCCTCATGAGCCTGTGACGGGTGGCCCTTCCACTTTCCGGAGCCATTCCATCTTCCTCCTCCTCCTCCTCCTCCTCGTCCGCATGCTCCTCCTCCTCCTCCTCCTCCGTCTGCTTCTCCAGGGTCAGAGGGAAGGTGATGAATTGACGCCTTCGCCTATAAAGGGCAGCTGTAACTTGCCGGATGCAGCAGTGGACTGCAACCTGAGAGATATTCGCGATGTCCCCAATGGCTCACTGAAAGGATCCATTGCCATAAAAATTGAGGCCAACAGTCAGTTTAGCGGCCACCGACAGAGAGGTCATGCACCGTAGACGCGGCTGTAGATCCTCAGCAAGCAGGTGGCACAGCTCAGTAACAACGTCCATCCCGAATCGGAGCCTTCGCACACACTGCTCCTCCGACATGTCAAGGTATGACACCTGTTGCCTAAAGATCCTCGCAGCATGCCCTCAGATTGGCCGACCTCCATTGCCCCTCCTCCTTCTGGCCAATCCCGGCCCTCTCTCCTGCCGTCTCTCTGCCCCTTCATAGTGTTCAGCCATGAGGCCGTGGCCCTCCAAAGCATCTCCCATTCTGATGCCAGTTGTTCAAAAGGCTGTTAGGTCTAGTGCTCCAACTGCTCCGGACAGGTTTGAGGGTCCCAAGTACTCTAATGCTAAATTCCAAAAACTCTGCTCCACAGTAGCTCACCAACTCTCTCCACCAACGATCGCAATGAACAGGCCAAGTGGCTGAAGCTTCTGTACTAGAGCTGTCCCCTTTAAATAGCGCCCCCCAACTCCGAGAAGGGTCTGCTAACGCTCCTTCGAACTATCACTAATAGCGCGAGGCGTAAAGGCTCCGGGCGCCACCCAATATCCGCTCAGGCGCCCCGAAAAGGCGTTGCACAATGAAATGACGTCATGATCTGCTTGCGCTCACGGGTGCGCGCAAACACTTAGCGCAGGCGTTAAATGTATAGTCAATATGGGAGTTGTCGCTATCTTCATTGCGCCCGCCCCAACATTAGGTTACGCCCCAATTCTCGGTCTCTTTAGGCGCTAACCGCTGGCGCAAACAACCGAATTTCTAGGCCATATTGTTTTATTAAAAAGTTAATTACTTTCTAAATATTTTATCTAATCTCATTAATTTTCCTACCTTTCCCCGTTTTTCCAGGTAGGCCTCGAAGCCTGGGCGTCTGTTGCCAGCCATGCTGGACCCTCGGCAATTGTTTTGGGCCAAGCTCCTCCCACCCCTCACCCCCCACCCCCCCGCACCCCCGCTGGGCCCGATTCCGAACCAGTGGCCAGCCATCTTGGTAAAGGCTGGCTGGGGCTTCATTCGCGCTCGCGCTGCACGGCGCACGCGCACCTCCACACAGAGCGCGGCCAGAGGGAAGCGAGCAGGTTAGCGGGGGGAGGGAGGCAGGGCTCGGGAGGGGAGCGGGAGCGGAGAGGGTTACCCCGGCAACCGGGCTCACCAGCTGCAATCGGCCGTCTCAAGCCGCTCAGGCCCAGGCCCGGTCCCGGAGATCGGGAGGCGGAGAGGGGAGGAGGGTTACCAAGGCAACCGGGCCCGGCCAGCCGCAATCGGCCTTCTCAAGGCTCGGGCTGACCGGGGCGCTGCACTCGGCATGTCAGTGCATGGGGCGGCACGGAGCTCAACGGAGCCATCGCCGGCAGAGGGGAGAGGGTCAGCTGGCTCCCACCTCCCTTTCTCCCCCCCCTCCTTCCCCCACCTCCCCCACCCCTCACCGCCTCTCCCCCCCTCCCCTCCTCTCCCCCTCTCCCCCCTCTCCCCCTCCCCTCCCCTCCCAGTCCCCTCCCCCTCCCCCTCCCCTCCCCTCCCCCTCTCCCTCCCCTCCCCCCTCCCTCCCCTCCCCCTCCCCCCCGCACCCCCTCCCCTCTCCCCCTCCCCTCCCCCCTCTCCCCCTCCCCTCCCCCCTCTCCCCCCTCCTCTCCCACTCCCCTCCCCTCCCCCCCTCCCACCCCTCCCCTTCCCCCCCGCTCCCCCTCCCCTCTCCCCCTCCCCTCCCCCTCCCCTCCCTCTCCCTCTCCCCCTCCCCCCTCTCCCCCTCCCCCCTTTTACCCCCCTCCCCTCCTCTTTCCCCCCTCCCCTCCCCTTTCCCCCCTCCCCTCCCCCTTCCCCCCTCCCGTCCCCTTTCACCTCCCTCCCCTCCCCTTTCACCCCCCTCCCCTCCCCTTTCACCCCCTCCCCTTTCCACCCTCCCCTTTCCCCTCCCCTTTCACCCCTCCCCTCCCCCTCCTCACCTTCCCCCTTCCCCCTCCCGTTCTGCCCCTTTCCCCCCCTTCCTTCCCCCCCTTTCCCCCCTCCCCCTTCCCCCCTTCCCTTCCCCCTCCTTACCCCCCCATTTCCCCCCTTTCCCCCCCTTCCCCCTCCCCCAGTCATGCTCTCTCTTCCCCCCAGTCACGCTCTCTCTTCCCCCCAGTCACTCTCACTCTTCCCCCCCCAGTCGCTCTCTCTCTTCCCCCCAAGTCGCTCTCTCTCTTCCCCCCCGTCGCTCTCTCTCTTCCCCCGCAGTCGCTCTCTCTCTTCCCCCCCCAGTCGCTCTCTCTCTTCCCCCCAGTTGCTCTCTCTCTTCCCCCCAGTCGCTCTCTCACTTCCCCCCCAGTCGCTCTCTCTCTTCCCCCCCGTCGCTCTCTCTCTTCCCCCCCAGTCGCTCTCTCTCTTCCCCCCAGTCGCTCTCTCTCTTCCCCCCTAGTCGCTCTCTCTCTTTCCCCCCCAGTCGCTCTCTCTCTTCCCCCCCCAGTCGCTCTCTCTCTTCCCCCCCAGTCGCTCTCTCTCTTCCTCCCCAGTCGCTCTCTCTCTACCCCCCCAGTCGCTCTCTCTCTTCCCCCCAGTCGCTCTCTCTCTTCCCCCCAGTCGCTCTCTCTCTTCCCCCCCAGTCGCTCTCTCTCTTCCCCCCCAGTCACTCTCTCTCTTCCCCCCCAGTTGCTCTCTCTCTTCCAACAACAACATGCCCTCGAAAAAGCCTCGGCACCGCCGGGCACTCCAGCTAGTAATTTATAAATTAATCAATGCAAAACTACATAACAACATCAACTAATTACCCTTGTGCTTCCCCTTAGTGTCTGTCTTTTATGTTCCTTTGCCTACTTTAGTGCTTCTACTCAGTTTATTCTGTGGTGTATTCTGCAGTGAGTGTCTCACCTCCTGACTCTCCAAAGCCTTTCCACCATCTACAAGGCACAAGTCAGGAGTGTGATGAAATACTCTCCACTTGTTTGGATGAGTGCAGATCCAACAACATTCAACAAGCTCGACACCATCCAGGACAAAGCAACCCGCTTGATTGGCACCTCATCCACCACCTTAAACATTAATTCCCTCCACCACCAGAACACCATGGCTGCAGTATGTACCATCTACAAGATGCACTGCAGCAATTCATCAAGGCTCCTTCGACAGCACCTCCCAAACTTCTACCACCTAGAAGGACAAGGGCAGCACGTGCATGGGAACACCATCACCTCCATGTTCCTTTACAGGTCACACACCATCCTGACTTGGAAATATATTGCTGTTCCTTCAACGTCACTGGGTCAAAATCCTGGAACTCCCTCCTTAACAGAACTATGGGGGTACTTTCACCACAAGGACTGCAGCAGTTCAAGAAGGCAGCTCACCACCACCTTCTCAAAGGCAACTAGGGATGGTCAATAAATGCTGGCCATGCCAGCGACGCCCACATCCCAGTGACTGCAGCATGGCTGGGGGAAGGCTGCTGAATTTCTGTGGGGGAGACTGCAGGTGGCTCTTATGTTCATTAATAAATAGACATTCTTATTATGAACACAGCTAGCTTTTGCTAGACACTTTTATTGAGCACATGTGGACTAGGTACAGTATCTGTACAGGCATCCATCTTGACTGCTGCCTTGTGGGTAGCCTAGTGCCTCATGTGTAATGTAGTCTTAATATACATACAGCTGGGTAGTGTAGTCTTATATACATACAGCTATATACAGCTCTACACAGCTCTACGGCTCCACCTAGTGTCCACTATAGAATGACATGTTATTGACCATTACATCCCCCTTTCTTTGAGGTTTAACAAAATCAATATCAATCAACTTTCAAGAAAACAATAAAGATAATATCAGTAACACTTTTGTTAGTGCTCCATAAACATAAACATTTTCAAAACAGTCAACACATTTTCAAAGCTTTACATTGTACTCAAAGATTAAGTCTATCAGCCTTTTTAACTTCACGTCTGGATCTTCTCAACACGGGTAAGTCTGATGTGTCTTCATGAGATTGTTCTGGCGGTGAATGACAAGATGCAGTTGCGGCATTGTCATCAATCTGGTCTTGAATAGCCTCTTGTGTTTTTAGGAGGGAACGGCGGTTCCTCCTGAGAATCTGTCCTTCCTCAGTTCTAACAGTGTATGACCTTGGTCCTACTTCCTCAAGAACTGTAGCTTTCCTGTTCCATGCATCTGGATCCTCAATCCTGACAACATCAACCCTTGTCAATGGTTTTAGAGTTTTGGATGACTTGTCATAGTATGATTTCTGTTTCAGCTTTAACAGTTGAAGTCTCTGTCTCAGTTCCTCACTTTGCTGTTCTTTTGCACAGCAGGGTAGCGTGGTGCGCAACTTGCGACCCATTAGTAGTTCAGCAGGTGAAGAATCACAGTCTAAAGGTGAGGCTCGGTAGCTCAGCAGGGCGAGATAAGGATCAGACTTGCTTTCTGTCGCTTTCTTCAGTAGCTGCTTGAGAACTTGAACACCTTTCTCCGCCTTACCATTTGACTGAGCATACAAAGGACTGGATGTGATGTGCTGAAAGTCATAATGTGCTGCAAACTGTTGCCACACCTTACAGTTGAAGCACGGACCATTGTCGCTAACGGCAATCCTGGGAATTCCATGTCTGGCAAAGATGGATTTCACATGCATTATGACACTGCTTGCTGTGGTGCTTGAGAGCAGTGCCATCTCAGGATAGTTAGAATAGTAGTCAATCACTATTAGATAGTCTTTACCATTTAAATGAAAAAGGTCCATACCAACCTTTTGCCATGGTGCTGCTGGTATGTCAGCTACTATCATTGGTTCCTTTGCTTGTTTGTTTTGGTGTTTCTGACATGTCTCACATTTGCTTATCATGTTCTCAATGTCCTTATTTATGCCAGGCCAATAAACAGTGTCTCTTGCCCTCCTTTTGCATTTTTCAATTCCGAGGTGTCCCTCATGAAGCCTTTTGAGCATGTCTTGACGTAAAGCCTGTGGAATGACTATTCTGTTCTGTTTTAGTAATAGTCCACTTGCGACACTCAATTCTGACCTTATGTGAAAATATTTTGGACAGGAAACTTTTGGCCAACCATGATGAATATTCTCTATTACTGTTTGTAATACTGCATCTTTTACTGTTTCTTCTGCTATTTGCTTTGATTTTGTGTCTGACACGGGCAGCGCAGCAGTGACCATACTCACATGAACATCCACGTCTTCTTCAGTAGAGCTCACATGACTCATTGTGGGTGCTCGGAATAGTGCATCTGCTAACACTATGTATTTGCCTGGTGTGTAGATCAGTTCAAATTCATATCTTTGCAGCTTCATCATGAGTCGTTGAATCCTTGGAGACATCTCATTCAGGTATTTTTTTATGATGGCAACCAGAGGGCTGTGGTCTGTCTCAACTGTGAAGGTGGGAAGTCCATATATGTAGCCATGAAACTTTTCTAGTCCAACTACCAAGCCTAGACATTCCTTTTGAATCTGGGCGTATCGACACTCAGTATCAGTCATAGACCTGGAGGCATAGGCAACAGGCTTCCAATCTTCACCCTCTGCTTGTAGCAAGACCGCACCTAGGCCATCTTTTGATGCATCCGTTGACACTTTGATTCTTTTTGTTGGGTCAAAGAAGGTGAGTACAGGTGTGGTTGTCAGCACTGTTTTGAGGTTTATCCACTCTTGTTCATGTCTTTCTGTCTATGCAAACTCATTTGTTTTATGTAGCAGGTCTCGCAGACAGGCTGTCTTGGCTGACAAGTTAGGAATGAACTTTCCAATGAAGTTTATCATCCCCATGATGCGTAGCACTCCTTTTTTGTCAGTGGGTCGGGGCATTTTGAGTATGGCGTTTACTTTTTCCATATCTGGCTCTATTCCTTTACCAGATAGATTATCTCCTAGGAAAGTGATTTCCTGGATGCCAAACTGACACTTGGCTTTGTTGAGCTTCAGTCCCTTCCGGCGTATGCTCTGTAGCACTTTAGTCAGTCTCTCATTGTGTTCTTTCAGTGTGGAGCCCCAGATGATGATGTCATCAACATAGACCCGAACTCCTTCCAGACCTTCAATTATGTGTTCCATCACTCTATGAAAGATTTCAGATGCAGATATTATCCCGAAAGGCATTCTGAGGAAACAATGCCTGCCAAATGGTGTGTTGAAGGTACAGTATTTGGTGCTCTCTTCATCCAGTTTTAGTTGCCAAAATCCTTGTGAGGCATCGAGCTTTGTAAAGTATCTGGCATCTGACATTTCACTGGTGATTTCTTCTCGCTTGGGAATCTGGTAGTGTTCACGTTTTATGTTTGCATTTAAGTCCTTTGGATCCATGCATATTCTTAGATCATTGTTCTTTTTCTTTACACATACCATGGAGTTAACCCAGTCTGTTGGCTCTTCGACTTTCCTGATGACTCCTTGTGTGGTCATTCTGTCCAGTTCATTCTTGAGCCGGTCACGCAGGGGTGCTGGAACTCTTCGTGGAGCATGTACCACTGGCTGAGCATTCTCCTTTAGCTGGATCTTGTAAGTGAATGGTAGAACTCCAAATCCTTTGAACACATCCTGGAAATTATTCACTACAGAATCCACCGAGTCATCTGGTCTGCTTATGGCACAGTTTATACGGTAGACACTCTTGACCAGTTCTAAGTCCTCACAAGCTTTGTCACCCAGTAGTGAATCAAGTCTTTCAGCCACAACAGAAAACATGAGATGATGCACTTTGTCTTTGACTGTCACTTTAAGTCTGCATACACCTAAGCTATCTATTTTCTGTCCATTATAGTCCTTCAGTAGTACTGACTTTTTCTGTATTTTGGGCTTTTCCTTCATATTGTTAATGTCACTCATACTGATTAAGTTTGCTTTTGCCCCAGTGTCTAGTTTCAAGGTAACTAATGCTCCATTTACTTGCAGTGGGATCATGCATTTGTCCTCTTTTACTGCATTAACTTTATGTTCAGCATTGTCCATTTCTGAGGGCTGCACATTTTCTGTATCCTTTTTGATATTGTCACATGACACCATTCCGACAAAAAATGTCTCACTTAAATCAGTGTCCTCAATTACATTAACTCGTTGCCCTTTCTTAGTTTGTACTTTTGAAAAGCATTGTTTGGCAAAGTGATTCTTTCCATTACACTTTGTGCACATTTTTCCAAACGCTGGGCATTGTCTTAACTGGTGTTTGTAACCACAGCGTTTACAATTAAAAATTTCATCCTCCGATTGCTTTTCATTTCTGTTCTGCCCACGTTTCTTCCCCTTGTAGGACACAGCACCGACAGCAGCATTATCACTCATTACAATCGCATCATTATTGATTTCACTGAAAGTCTTCGCGTGCTTTCGAGCTAGCTCGCTGGCTTGGCATATTTTCACTGCATTTTCCAAATTTAGTTCAGTTTCCCTCAACAGACGTTCCCTGACTTTTTTATCATGAATACCAAACACAATCTGGTCATGAATCATGGATGCTTTGAGCTCAGAGAAATTACATGTCTGTGCTTTCAGTTTCAGATCAGTTATAAAGCTATCAAAAGTCTCATTTTGCTGCTGTGTCCGAGAACAGAAGATGTATCTTTCATAGGTCTCATTCTTTTTGGGAGAGCAATGTGCATCAAATATTTTTAGCACATCTTCTAATTTTTTTCTGTTCTCCTCTGGATTAAATACAAATGTATTAAATACCTCTATCGCCTGTGGGCGTGCAACTGTAAGCAGCAACGCTATCTTCCTTGCGTCTGGCTTCGTACCGAATCCAATGGCTGCAATGTAGAGTTCGAATTGTTGTTTAAAAGTCTGCCAATTGTAGTCGATATTTCCTGTGAATGCCAAACGCTCTGGTGGCTTCAAATTCTCCATGTTGCTTTTCACAATTTACTCCTGGTACCATCTTATGTTCATTAATAAATAGACATTCTTATTATGAACACAGCTAGCTTTTGCTAGACACTTTTATTGAGCACATGTGGACTAGGTACAGTATCTGTACAGGCATCCATCTTGACTGCTGCCTTGTGGGTAGCCTAGTGCCTCATGGGTAATGTAGTCTTAATATACATACAGCTGGGTAGTGTAGTCTTATATACATACAGCTATATACAGCTCTACACAGCTCTACGGCTCCACCTAGTGTCCACTATAGAATGACATGTTATTGATCATTACAGTGGCCTTGCAGGATGACCTCGAGCAGCTCTGGGCCTAGAAGGACCGTCCGTAGACTGCACCATCTTGGCATGGCTGGCAGCAGTCTGGGCTGGCTGGCTGAGAGGCAGCAGCAAGGGCACTGGCGGAGTGGCAGGGGTGGGGGTATGAATGGTATTATCCTGAGAGAGGACTGCAGGTTCTTGCTTCATGGAGCAACTGCCACTGCCACTGCCCACAGATTGCTGGACTGCTTTGAGATGCTGCACGCCCCTTTCCACACTGGTAAACCCAGCCACAATGGCATCAGTCTGAGCTTGTGTGGCAGCAAACTGAGCCTGCATGAGAGCAGTCTGAACTTCCACTGCAGCACTCAGACGTTGGGCCGCTTCCACTAGTGCTGCAATGGAAGCTGCAAAATTGCTCATCATATTAACATCATGGTTGGGTCCACAAATGTGCTAATGGAGTTACCCATCATTTCCATCCTGGAAATCATGGGCTCCAAGCTCCGTGCAAAGTCCAATGCAATGTTGGAGCCGGACTGCTCCATGCTCCATGACACTGACAAGAGGCTCTCTGGCAGGCTGCTATTGCACCAAGCATTTCCGTGTGCATGCCCATCACCCTTCTTCTGAAGGACACCCCATTGAAATCATCATCCGAGTCCTGTGCAGTAGAACTTGTGCGCGAACTCGCCCTCCGGGGAGCTGGCAACTGAGCTACCCTTTCCTCTTGGCCTGGCTGCAGCCAATTCATGCCTGGTGACTCACCACGTGCAGATCCCGCCTCTACTACCCTCTAAAGTCCGCGCAGTGCAATTTTCTGAGCTGGTGCCTGGAGTGTCAGATCAAGTGACGGTGCCTCTTCTCCTTCACTCTCCTCCTCCACAACGTTGGGGACAGGCTGGGCTGCTGGCAGTTCTTGGGTATTGTTATATCCATGTATCTTAATGTTGTGTCCTTCAATAATCAGACAACATACTGCAGGGAATGATCAACAGGTGTTTACTGAATGAGGGTTCAAACTGCAACTGACTGTACAGATAACTACTCAGGGTTTATGTACAGGTGTGGTCACTGCCGGTACTACAGGATACAGGAGCTGTAAAAAGTAGTTCTCCCCCTTAAAGGTACATACATTACAATTCCTCCCCTTTTAGATTAACAGTACCATAACACTCATTTAACAATTAAATATCAAACTAATTACAATTAACACTTTTAACATGCAACATTAACTGAAAATAGTCTATTTATAAATTCAGTCTTTGGGGAGGCTTCCTGATTCTTTCTGGATAACGCCTTTCCCGAGTGTCTCGCTCTTGGTGCGGAGGCAATTCTAACACCCTGTCGTCAGTTGATTCATCAGCTTCCTATGCTATTGTTTCTGAGGTAGATGCGACCTGTACATCGGGTTCCTCACCAGGTACGTATGGCCGAGACATGGGGTTGACTCGTTCCTGTGACTCTAGGATCTGGTCAGCATGGCGTCTCACAATGTTCTCCCCAACATCCACTGTGTACATTCGTGGCCCCTGCCGTGTGCATATCGTTCCTGGTTGCCATTTCTCTGTTCGGTAGTCGCGGGCCAAGACTGGTTGCCCTACATTGAAGCTCCTTGTCGGCTTCTCATTGATGTGCTGGAATTGCTTACTCTCAACATCTCTTCGTACATTTGGTCTGAGCAAATCCAGACGAGATCTCAACCTTCGGTTAAAGAACATCATGGCCGGGGTCTGGTTGGTGACTGCATGTGTTGCATTTCTGTAGGCTAACAGGAAATTGTCCACCTTATGCTGCAGTGGAATGTCGTCATCGCACATGGCCTTTACTGCTTTTTTAAAGGTTTGTACGAACCTCTCAGCCAATCCATTTGTGGCTGGATGATACGGGGCGGATGTGTAATGCCTTACCCCATTCCTTTTCATAAATCTTCGAAACTCTTCGGACACAAACTGTGGTCCGTTATCAGAGCAAATCTGCTCTGGCAAGCCGTTCCTGGCAAAAATGGTCCGTAGGACTGCAATAGTTTTCTCCGTGGTGGTGGAGGACATTTTGATCACCTCAGGCCATTTCGAGTGCGCATCCACAGCTATTAAAAACATTGAGTCCATGAATGGACCAGCAAAATCAATATGCACCCGTTGCCATGGAGATGAGGGCCACTCCCATGGGTGTAGAGGGGCATGTGGTGGTGCATTTTGGACCTTCTGGCATCCTGAGCAGCTCTTTGTCAGGTCCTCGATTTGCTGATCGATCCCCGGCCACCACACATAAGCCCTAGCAAGGCTTTTCATTTTCACCCCTCCCAGATGACCTTCATGGAGCTCATTGAGCACTCTCTCCCTTAACTTAGCTGGAATTACCACTCGGGATCCACACATCAAGGTCCCCTGGCATACTGACAGCTGTTCTCTTCTGGATGAGAATGCTGGCAACAGTGAGTCGCCATGTGCTGGCCATCCCTTCACCGTCAAATCATATACCCGAGACAGTGTCGGGTCATTTCGGGTCTCCTTCTCTATACCAGCGTTAGTTACTGGCAAGCATTCAATTATAGTCGAATGAAATATTTCGACAGGATCCACTGCTGGTGCTTCCTCCGCAGTAGGCAGTGGCAGGCGTGATAGCCCATCAGCGTTTCCATGCTGTTTCGTGCCCTTATACTCGATTTCATATTGGTGCGCCCCTAGAAAAAGGGACCATCTTTGTAGTCGTTGCACAGTCATCACCGGAACACCCTTCTTTGGATTAAAGATGGAGACAAGTGGTTGGTGGTCAGTCAGCAAGGTGAACTTCTGCCCGTGCAGATAGTGATTGAACTTATTCACTCTCCACACTAGGCTGAGGGCCTCCCTGTCAATCTGGGCGTAGTTACGCTCTGCTGAGGTTAGTGACCGAGACGCAAAGGCTACTGGCCTCTCCGAGCCGTCCGGGAATTTGTGCGACAGCACCGCTCCAATGTCATAGGGTGATGCATCACACGCCAACCGAATTGGTAGTGCTGGGTTGAAATGAGCCAACACCTCTTTTGATGTGATCAATGCTCTGCTCTCCTGGAAAGCTTGGTTACATTCGTCACTCCACTTCCATGGTACCCCCTGTAGGATTCGCAAAATTGGATTTCATATTAATAAGGGTTAAATGGCAGAAGAGGCCGTGATTTTAAAGACTGTTTTAAAAGAAGCCCAGAAAAAGGGGCATACAAAATGGCCACCATACCATGTGATCAGCTCATTGGGGCACTTTAAAATGGTCCCTGCGCAACCTCAGACAGCTATGTGGATTGAACCCTTCGTAAGTTCTGGAAGCCGTTTTACGAGAGAACGAAACCAGACCCACAGGCATGCATATGGATTAGATGCAGATCCACTCAAGATCGGCTTGGAGACAGGGACCATCTAAATGTTGACCCAGACGAAAGAGGACAATATATATTCATGAGGACAACACCAAGGGCTCGGTAACGAGATCAGCAGGACATTCAAAACAATTAAAGCCATTTCCAACCAGAGATGGGCCTGTTACCAGCCGCTTCAAATGATTTTAAATATAACAACTGCCCTGCTGTGCTCAAAGCCCGCCAAAGTTAAAACAAAGACTAACCTGATTTTGGGCGGGAAGTGAGGCCTCGGGAAGAAAGGTATATCTGGAGAGACTTTTCGGCAGTTAAAGACACAAGAAGCACTCGGAAGCTGTTGGGACAGGCAGGCCAGAGCGAGTTGGAAGGCAGACAGTTGCAAGCCTGCAGCTTGAATACAGACAAGCCGGGTTGGAGAGCTGGAAACACGCAGCTTGAATCCGGACACCCAGAAGAAGGAGCAGTCAATCGCAGGCGTTCTGCCCCGGGGAAGCACATCGGGAGATCATCGCCCATCCCCGGGCCGTTGTCGGAACGAGAGGCCATAGATCCAGCTTGGGAGAAGAAACAAAAAAATAAAGGTCCCAAGCGAAGAAACCTTCCAGCCACCACGGCTCGGTAGAAGAGAGGAAAGGAACCTGAAGAAGCGATGGGAGCCAGCCCAAGGCTCCTCTGACCAGGGTCGAGCCGATGATCCTCGACCCCGCCGAAATCCAGGCCTGCCGGTGTCCAGCCGCCCCCGACCCCCACCTCAGGAGAGAGGTGTGGCGCAGTTCGCAGGGGCTCCACGATCCACGTGGAGACGAGACGCCTGAAAGGACCAAACACAGACTCGATTTCAAAACCTTGCACTTCCTAGTGGGATTGGTGAGCATGTTTCTGGCCCTGCACAATCAGATCTAGATAGGTTTAATAAGGGGGTGGATTTAAGGGTACAATTAACATGAGTTGTTGTCCCTCGATGTTCCGTGTGTTTCCTTATTTCATGATGATCTTTGTAGAGTATAAGATGCCTGTATTTGCCTTAGTTAGTATAATGTCGCTATGATTTGTTTGTGTTTGTTTTTCCCTCCCATGTACCGTACTCTTATCTGTGTTGCATTTGATTTGGTATATTTTTTTTCCATTTGCAATAAAATTTCATTTTGATTCATCAAACTTGGTCTACAAGAGTTTTCTCTACATTATAGTTCCTGCGCCTAAGCCCAGAGTACAGAATCTAAGGGGCGAGTGGATCGAACCACTCAAGGTTTACTGTGCAAGAGAGAGAGGCCTTTGGAGAGAGAAACCTCTGGGAAACCTCTCGAGGACGAAAACCCTGTAAAGTCTGTGGGTTGTGCAGTTAATAAATACACAGACTTCAGAAGTAACAAACAAAACAGGTCTTTACTATTCGAAGGTCCGGGCGAATCTGCCCCAGCAATCCTGCCACAACACTTATATACTGGTGTGGTCACTATCGGTATTACAGTATACAGAAGCCAAACAAATAGTGCCACACCTAAAGTAATTCTCTTAAAGGTGAACGGTTACATTCAATAGTTCCCTTAAAGGTAGACGGGTACATACACTACAATCCTCCCTTTTTAGCTTATTACTTACAGAGTCTCCGTTAAACATACATATCTTCAACTTCCTATAAACAAATTACAGATATAATCTCGGTGGAGTCAATGTCATATAAAACAATTTACAGATATAATCTCAGTGGGAATAGTTCACAGGTTCAGTCTCTGCGGAAACAGTTCATAGATTCAGTCTCTGATCTTGACTCGTTCCGAACAACATTTCTTTGGTGTAGCCGGTTCACCTGGCTAGCGTGACTCCTCCATAGCCTTTTTCTTGACGTAACAGCTTGAACTTCCGTCCTGTTGAACCAGCAGTGCGGACTTTTACAACCAACTAGCTGTCTTGACATTTTCCAGTTTTTCAACTAATTTAGCTCCTTTTGTAGTGTTCCGCCTGAGATGGTAGAAGTGCTAATATTTTAGACAGTTATTATCTTCTGCTTCTTCTTTTTCTTTTCTGCCTTTTTGAAACTCTCGGAGCTCCTTTCTCGGCTGCCAGCTGTAGCGCCACCAACTCTCTATGTTCCTTAGACCTTAAGTGCTTCCTCCGGATTTCAGCACTTTGGGAGTTTTCATCACAAGCTGGGCAGACCACATCCTCGTAATATTCAGTGTCACTCAACAGGTCATGGTAATATTCGGGTTCGTCCTGAGTTAGGCCAGCGAGAGAGCCTTCTTCTTCCTCCTCACCCGTCTGGACGTTAGCTGACGGTGGTTCCTTCCCTAGACATCTTTCTTGAAAAGACTTCTTCATGCATTCATATTCATCCCGCTCTTCCTGGGTTGTCTGCCATTCCTTCACTACTGACCTCATTTGTGAGTTCAATACCTTCCCTTCCACCGGGGATTGCGGTATCAGGCTATTTAATCCTTCTACTGAAGCAGCTGTTTCAACATTCTTCTGTTCACATTGACGTGATTCAATGAACTCTTCATAGAGTAAACTGTAACACAAAATCTGTGTTGCCACCTCAGTTATTTCTGTAACTTTTGGGAGCTCCGAATTCCTTCCCTTTGCAGATTGAAGCTCGTGTTCCCATTGTGGAGTCTTGTCTCTCAGCATGTGAAGGAGTTGGCTGACCGTTAACTCTTCCGCAGGGACTCTGTGGATCAGAGTCTTCACCATTTCATCCACCTTTCCCTCCAATGCTTTCACCTTCCTTTCCTCTTGTACTTTGGTTTCAAGCGCTCGAAGAAGTTGCGCCTTGATGCTCCCAAGCTCATGTTCAGAGCCCATTCTTACAGTCTCTGTGTTTCTTACAGTTTCCTTCCCTTCCACTGAAAGGATTCCCAGTTGACTCTGCTCTTCAAGTCGTTGAACCTCGGTCATTGCCGCCTCATATTTGTCTTGGGTTTCCTCCAATATTTTTATGAGTTCTTGGACATCAAGGCCTAGAAATTCACTAGCCTTAGCGCCGCTTTTGAGGCGCTAGAGGGACTAGCGCCCGAGTTATGGCCATTTGAAAAATTGAGTGGGGCCCTAAAGCGGCGTTGCACCGGTAGCGCTGCGCCGGCACCGATGACGTCATCGGTGTGCGCAGCGTCCCGGTTGCCGTGGTAACCCGCCCGAACTCCAAAATTGAGTTGCGGCCGCCTCGCCCGTGGCAGCCGCAAGCAATGTTCTGTAACAGGTGCCTTGCTGAAGTTAGCGCCGGCGCATTAAGGTCGCGCGGCGGCCGGCCGCTTCCCCGGCGGCCGCTTGCCCGCACCTCCCTCCCCGGACTCCTCCAAGACCCCCCCGCGGCACAGATGCATGTGGGCCGCGAGCCCGGCACTTCTCCGAGGTGCCGGGCTCATTTTTATTCAGCCGTCAACGGCCAGCGGTCGGGTGCAGGCAGCTCCTCCTTAACGGAAGGAGGAGGCCTGCACTTCCCCAGCCTGCCGCACCGCATCGGGCGCCGCAGCGCCGGAACAGCGCCGCAATGGGGCAGGTAGCGCCCATTGGGAGGCGCTGAAACCCTCCAGTAGCGCCGGCAGCCGTTTGTGCGCGGCGCTACTGAATTTTTGGCGCGCGCAGGGGGACTTAGCGCCGGCACTAACTTCCGGCGCTAAAGCCCTGGCTGCGCCAAAACCCAATTTCTAGGCCCTTGTCTTTCATGTTCTGCCATGTCTTTCACCGCTAAATTCTCATCTATGGATGGAACTTCTACCGATGAGTCTGTCTTGGCCTTGAGCTCATCAAGAATTTCCTGCAGCCTTTGGACTTCTTGCTCATGTTCAACCTTTAGTTGTTCATATGCTTCTACTGAAACTAGCTTTTCGGAGGTTGCCGAGTTAATCCCCTCCAGAATTGTAGCCTGGGCCTGTTCATACTGTTCTTTCCTCTTCTCACACTCTGCTTGTAAGGAGTCGTAGAGAAGAACTGGAATAAAATCCCGGCTTCCTGAAGATTCCTCTTCATTTGCTTCTTTCGCAATTTCCTGTTGGAGTTCAGCCAAGGCTGCTATGCTATCTGCCTCTTGAAGTCTCACTGCCATCAAATCTTCTTTATTCTTGCAGTCTATCTCAGTCATTTTCCCTTTATTTTCATTTAACTGAGTGATAAGCTCCTCTTGCAACATGGCCACATTATTCACATCAGGTAAAGAAGTGTTTCTCTTTTCCATGTCCAAGATTTTTTTTTGCATCTCTTTAAGTGCACACTGCGATTCAGCTTCTCTTAACCTTGCCTGCACTAGCTCCGTCTCCAATTGCAGAACAAAATCCTCAGTGTAGCGTGGTTTGCCTTTATGCTGTATCTCTAGATCATGCAAATATTCTAACTCCTGAACATCATAAGGGAGGTGTGATCGGTAATTGGTCACGATGGCTCTATGGTCGCTCTCTGCTTGAGCCAGCAGGTTCTGTTGTCTTTCCAGACTCTCCCATTCGGTGTCATAGAACTTTTTCATTGTTTTCATCTCTTGTACGAGACGGTAACTTAATTGTTCGAATTGTTGTCGTACTTTGAAATAACGTTGAGTTCGAGCTCGGCGTTCCTCCGTAATGCATATGTCTGTGACTTGAACAGACTCAGAATTCTCTGTCTTTATGCACGCCATCGTTTTTCCAACCTTAGTCAGTGAGTTCATGTTAACCTTGTTTTTCATACGTGGGCTGGACTTATCGTCTTCCGGCTCAGAGTCTGAGCTGCTTGTCTGCACCGAGTCCTCACTCATCATTGCTTGTAGGTAGTGCCATTCCATGTCTATTTTCTTGATCCACTCCCGTCCTAGAAGTGGTGGTCCTCCCTCATGTAGTACATACAAGTTCATTCTTGGGTGTTCTTTACCCCTATCTCTCACCTTGACTCTTATTTTTCCCATGGGGTATACTTTATGCCCCGTGTATGTCTGCAATATGAACTTGGTATCTCTTAAGGGTATGTGTGAGAATAGCCGGTGGTAATCCCCTCGATTTATGACTGATACAGCTGATCCAGTGTCCAACTCCATTTTCACTTGGACTCCAGCTATTTTTAGCATGACCCAGATAGTTTGTAGGTCAGCTTCCTTACTCACATGGTGGATACTCAGACTGCCCAGCTCCTGGCCGTTTGGATCTGAGTCTGGATTCTGTTTGTCTGAACTCTTCTCAGCCCCCTTGTATACCTTGTTGTACTTTTCTTGTGATGGCTTCCTTTGGTTGTTGGTCTTCTTCCCTGACCGGCATACCTTAGCGATGTGACCCAGTTTGCCACATTTCCTACATTCTTGGTTCTTAAACCAGCATTGATTCTGGTCGTGTGTTGTCTTCCCACAACGATAGCATTTTGTTGTACTCAAGGTAATTTGGTCCACCCCGAGCGCTGCCGCCTTTAGTTGCATTTCCGCCGTTCCTTTCGCTGCGGCTTCGTGTGATGCGGCTATAAGGACAGCCCTGTCAAGTGTAAGGTCGTTCTCTTCTAGTAGGCGCTTTTGTGTCCCTTCCTTGGACAATCCGCCTACGAACTTGTCTCGCAGTGCCTCTGGCAGATTCCCTCCGAACTGGCAGTATTTCGCTAGCCTACGCAGTTCGACCAAGTATTCTGCGTTGTTTTCGTCTTTCCGTTGCGTTCTTGCATAGAATTTGAATCGTTCAGCCAACATCAACGGTGTGGGGTTCAAGTGGTCCTTCAGAACAACCACAATCTCTTCGAAAGACTGATCCGTCGGTTTAGCTGGTGCTAGTAAATCCTTCAAGAGCCCGTATGTCTTTGCGCCCATCGAGTTTAACAATGTTATCGCCTTGTCGTCTTCCTCTATTTTGTTGGCCTCACAATAGATCTCGATGCGTTCCACGTACGTGGCCCAGTCTTCTATTTCAGAATTAAAGTCGTTAATATTCCCTCGCTTAGGCATTTTTCTTCCCTTGGGAGCAGCACCAGTATTTCTTTAAGTATTCTTATTTATTTGTTTGTTTCTAAGATGGCGGTTTTCCCACGAAATCAGCGGTTTCCCGCTCTTTCCTTCTCTCCCCGCCCGCTTCAATGGCGGTATGTCAATCAAGATGGCGGTTTTCCCGCGAAAATGGCGGTTTCCCGCTCTTCCTTTCTCGCCCCGCCCACTTCAATGGCGGTTTCCCGCTTCTGGCGTCTTCTCCGCCTAATGGCGGCTTCCCGCGTTTCTTCCCGGTGGAAGGGGTACGCTTCCCCCCACAGCTGACAGGTTCAGCCGCTGGCTGGCTACCGCACAGCTCCCCTTACTCGGCTATGTCTTTTCCTCCCGCCCGCACGGCTCTACCGGTGCTGGGTACACCCCGTTAACGGAGGACAGTTCAGCCGCTGGACTGGCTCTCGCGCAGTCTCTCTCTCCGTCCCCGGCTCTGTTGCTCTCTCACCCGCACGTTCGGTGCTACCGGCCCTGGGTACCCCGTTGGTGGAGAACAGTTCAGCCGCTGGACTGGCTCTCGTGCAGTCTCTCACCCCGTTTTCGGCTGTGTCTCTCACCCACTCCCGCACGTTCGGTTTTGCCGGCTCTGAGTACCCCGTTGGTGGAGAACAGCTCAGCCGCTGGACTGGCTCCTCGCAGTCTCTCTCTCCACACCCGGCTCTCACCCGCACGGTTCCCGTTCGCCTCCCCAGCCCTCTCGCAGACCGGTGTTTCCCTCCCCGGCTGCGGCTGGTTTCTCTTCCCGCGCCTACTCGCAGGCTCAGCGCTTCGTGGCTGCGGTCGCTGCCTGGATTTTTCCCGCCGATCGCGGTCCGGCTGTCACCCGACGCCGTTGGACCCGACTTTTGGCCGGCACAGCTCCCCCTCGACCGAGGTCGAGTGCTCTGCCCTTATCCTCCGGATACTTCTACACCTTCCCCTACTCACAGTCTCTTCGGCCGCCTTGTTCCCTGCTGATCGGCTCACTCCGCACCGTGGTAGAAGGGTAGTCAGTGCCTGTTGCTAATGGAAGCTTTTGTTGCTAAAGTCTTCCTCCTTTCTCCTGCTGCAGCCTCGTGTTTTCTTCCAGCAGCACGACGAGGGCGGTTGCCTCTCTTCGATGCTCTTCTTGCTTTGGTAATCTTGCCGCAGGGTACGATCGGACTCGTCGCCACTGTAAAGTCTGTGGGTTGTGCAGTTAATAAATACACAGACTTCAGAAGTAACAAACAAAACAGGTCTTTACTATTCGAAGGTCCGGGCGAATCTGCCCCAGCAATCCTGCCACAACACTTATATACTGGTGTGGTCACTATCGGTATTACAGTATACAGAAGCCAAACAAATAGTGCCACACCTAAAGTAGTTCTCTTAAAGGTGAACGGTTACATTCAATAGTTCCCTTAAAGGTAGACGGGTACATACACTACAAACCCCTTACACCCCGTTTGCAGTAGAGTGTTCAGTGGGTGTAGTACGGTAGACAAATTCGGCAAGAACTTATGGTAGTAGTTCACCAGCCCGAGGAACGACTTCAGTTGTGACACATTTTCCGGTGCTGGAGCCTTGACTACTGCCTCAATCTTTTCAGGGGACTTATGTAACCCCTCTTTATCAATAACGTGGCCACAATACGAGATCTGCTTCTGGAAAAACTCGCGTTTGTGGCAATTAGCTCGGAGCCCATATTCCTTCAATCTAGTGAGCACCTGCTCCAGGTTGGCGAGGTGATCACTGTCATTTTTGCCCGTGACCAGGATGTCGTCCAAATAACACTGGGTCCCTGGAATCCCTTGCAGGACTTGTTCCATTGCCCTTTGCCAAATAGCCGGAGCTGATGCTACCCCGAACACCAGCCGGTTGTATTGGTAGAGACCTTTATGAGTGTTGATCGTGAGGTACTGTTTCGAGGCTTTTTCTACCTCCATTTGCAGGTACGCCTGGGCCAGATCAATCTTAGTGAAGCGTTTCCCCCCAGATAGCGAGGTGAAAATATCTTCAATCCGCGGAAGCGGATATTGTACAGTGTGAAGGACTGGGTTCCCTGTCACCTTAAAGTCCCCACAGATGCGAACATTCTTTGGTTCCCCAGGCGTATTACTCAACGACCTCTTCATTACAGGAACGATGGGTGTAGCCCACTCGCTCCACTCCACTTTGGACAGTACTCCTGAATGTTCCAAACCTTCCAGCTCTGCTTCGATGGCTGGGCGGATCGCATAAGGTACCGGTCTGGCCTTAAAAAACTTTGGGCTTGCATTTTCCTCTATTTTGATCGTCGCTGTTATGCCTTTTAGTGTTCCGAGTCCCTGCTGGAACACTTCTTGTGCATCAGTTAGCATTTTTGACAGTCGTCCAGGTGTGACGTCGTCATCCTTTTTGGCATCTACAGTCAGTGCTTGTATGGAATGCCAATCTAGCTGTATCTTCCGGATCCATTCACGTCCTAGTAGTGGTGGTCCTCCATCTGGCAATACATATAGGTCCATTTTTGGTGTTTCCTTGCTGTTATATATAACGTTCACCCTTATTTTTTCTTTGGAGTAGACTTTTTGACCCATGTACGTCTTCAAGACAATCTTTGTATCTCTCAAGGGTATATGTGAGAATAGCCGCTTGTAGTCCCTTCGGTTTATGACTGTTAGGGCTGATGCTGTGTCCAATTCCATTTTCACTTGGACTCCTGCTATCTTGAGCGTGACCCAGACAGTTTGGTGATCCTCCATTTTGATCACATTATGTAGTTTCAGACAACCCAGCTCTTTGCTTCCGGAGTCTGTATCACTCTTCTGTTCATCTGAACTACTCTCCGTCACCTTATGTACCTTCTTGTACTTCTCCTGTGGAGATTTCTTGCTGCTGGTTTTCTTTCCCGACCTGCAGACTCTTGCTATGTGTCCTACTTTTCCACACTGCCTGCACACTTTGTCCTTGAATCAGCAATCATTCTGGTCGTGTGTTGTTCTGCCGCAGCAATAGCACTTCACTGTTCCGTATGACATTTCATTTGTGCCATATTCTTGCGGTCTCCGTTGTTTCTCTGCAGCGCCCCGTGCTGCTGCTTCATGTGATACTGCAATGCTGAGAGCCTTGTCCAGCGTAAGATCCTTTTCTGATAGAAGCCGTTTCTGGGTTCCTTCACTTTGAAGCCCACACACAAACTTGTCCCTTAAAGTATCTGCTAGTCCCGTTCCAAACTGGCAGTGTTTCGATAGCTTGCGCAGTTCTGTTAAATACTCAGCATTAAGCTGGTTCCTTTTGTGAAACTTAAATCTTTCTGCTATCAGCAGCAGTGTGGGGTTTAAGTTGTCCTGTAGGATTGACACTATGTTTTCAAAATCCTTTTCTACTGGCTTCTCTGGGGTTACTAGGTTTCGTAGTAAGCCATACTTTTTTGCACCCATTGAATTCAACAATACCAGCGCTTTCTTGTCATCTGGCACTTCATTTGCCTTGCAGTATACTTCCATGCGTTCGACATATGTCGGCCAATCTTCGACTTCATTGTCGAACACTGTGATACTGCCACTCTTCGGCATTTTTGGGTGTGGTTAGACTGGCTTAAAATGGCGTCTCCCGCGCTTTCCTTTCTTCCCTGCTGCGGCTTAAAATGGCGTCTCCCGTGCTTTCCTTTCTTCCCCGCTGCGGCTTAAAATGGCATCTCCCGCGCTGCTGCCAACGCCACTCTCAGCGGTCCTCGTGGCAAATGGCGATGCCCTGTGGGTTTCATGTGCTGCTCCTGCGCTGCTGCCAATGCCACTCTCTGCGGTCCTCGTGGCAACGGCAGCGCCTCGCGTTTTCCTGCGCGCCTCTCTCCCCCGTTGACGCTGCTCGGCCCTTGACCACCGGCTGCGCTCTGCTCTCTCTCGTCTCTCTCCCCGTTGATGTCGCTCGGTCCTGAACACTGGCTGCGCCCTGTGTGCTCTGCCCTCTCTCTCTCCCCGTCGACGCTGCTCGGCCTTTTTCTGTGCCGCTCGGTCAGCTCTAGCCGCCACTGTCCGGGAAAGGTCTGCGCATTACCTGTTGCCAGCCTGTTTCGCTGGACCACCATGACTGGAAAGCCAAGCCTGGCTCTCGACAGCCTCCCCTGCGATGCTCAAATCTCCGCTGGATGACTGGGCGGTTGCCCGTGGTCGATGCCCATGCTTCTGGACTCGACCTCCTTCCACTGCTCTCCAGGAGCGAATCCCTGGGAGGTGATGCAGAGTTGCAGGTAGGTTCGAATCTGCGTCGTCGCCAATGTTATATCCGTGTATCTTAATGTTGTGTCCTTCAATAATCAGACAACAGACTGCAGGGAACGATCAACAGGTGTTTACTGAATGAGGGTTCAAACTGCAACTGACTATACAGATCACTACTCAGGGTTTATATACAGCTGTGGTCACTGCCGGTACTACAGGATACAGGAGCTGTAAAAAGTAGTTCTCCCCCTTAAAGGTACATACATTACAGGTATCTGAAAGGAGAAAGGCACAATGTTCGGGTTGTGGTGAGGGGAGGGGGTGAAAACTTGTAAGTGAGAAGAGATTGTGGGATGAGGGGGAAGTGGGATGCGAGAATAAGGATTAGGTATAAGCATACCGTCATCAGCAATGCTTTCAACTTCGCCGCTTGCCACTCGCCACGGCCTCAGTGACAGCCCCTCTAATGATCTCCAGCACTGTCTCCTCCAGCTCAGTGAGGTTCTGAAGATGGGCTTCCCCTCTGCCCATCTGCTGCTGCTCCCAGCGGTTGTGTGCCACCTTTGCCTGCAAGAGAAAGGAAAGTGTGTCAATGAGTGTGGTGCAATGTGCTTGGGTGATGTGCCTGCCATGAATAGCTGGCAGTGCGTAGAAGGTGTCAGATGTGGGTGTCAGTGCAGCAGTGCTAAGTGTGTGAGGGAGAGATGAAGCTATGAGTGTGAGGTATGAGTCGTGATTGCTAGAGATTGTTGGCAGGTGAGTGATGGAGGTATGGTGCATTGAGCAGTGTATGAGGCTAGTAGTGCAGTTGTTGGAAATGGCATTTGAAGATGCATTCACTCACCTTGACCACGTGTGTGAGGTCATTAAACTTCTTGCGCCACTGGATCCAGGGCCTGGGGGCAACTCACGTGGCACTGACAGCTTGTGCTATTTCCTCCCATTGTCTTCTGGTGTGCTGTCTGGAAGGCCTCCTTCCCCCTCTGTGGGTAGAGCACCTGTTGTCTTCCGTGCATCCCCAGGACCAAGGTCTCCAGTGCTGCATCTGAGAACCTCCTTGTCCTCTCTATTCCCTGTTGAGCCTTGGCTTCAGAGTGACAATGAGACATTTCTGCAACAAAGCAACTCCCCTTTAAGTAGTGCAGAGAGCCTAGGCAAAATTTCATTGGCCAGTAGATTTCAATCAATATTGGCCCCCCCTGTTGAGTGCTAAGCCAATCAGCAGCACGTTTAGTGCTGAGTTCAGCGCTCCAATTATTATAATGAGCAGGCAGCATGAATTTTGCCCACTTTGAATGGGTGCGGGCCGATCACACTTTACGCTCCCCGCGCCCGTTTTTCAGCTTAATCAAATTTCACCCCCTTGGAATCTTTTCATTAGATTAAACAGGGTTGAGAGAATTGGAGGCAACCTATTGACATTGGTGGGGAATTAGTTAGGAGGTAGGAGACAGAGAGTAGGGATAATAGGTATGTACTCCAATTGGCAGACTGTGACTAGTGTTGTCTCCCGGGGATCTGTATTGGGATCTCAGCTTTTCACTATATTTATAAATGACTCAGATGATGAAATAGAGATACATACATCTAAGTTTGCTGATGGCACTAAATTAGGTGGCACAGTAATAGTGTAGATGGGAGTAGAAAGTTGCCATGGGACATTAATAGATTAAGTAGATTGGGAAAAACTTTTTCCACTGGATGGTAACTAGAGGGTATGAATGAACAATCATAACCAAAAGAATGATGGGAGAGTTTTTTTAATACAGAGAATTGTTAGTACATTGAACACCTTACCAGAAATAGGGATGGTAGCAGAATCGATAATAGCCATTAAAAAAGAAATAGATAAATACTTGAAAAATAAAAGTTCAGCTCACGATATAATTACAGATGGGGTTGGCCGTTTAGTTCATCCTAAATAATGCATCTAGAATGGCCCAGCATTCCCCCCATTGTTTGTTAAATAATTCCAGTGTATTTGCCTCCTCTCTATCCAGGAGTTCATCCTATGTGTCGGTCACTCTTTGAATGAAGAAGAATTTCCTGATATCAGTCCTAAATTTAGCCAGTTGGAGCCCGCGGTGCTGTGCCACCGGCAATGATGTCATCGGCGTGCGCAGCGCCCTGCTTGCGCCCCAACCGCAAACTTCGGTTGCGCATCCCGACTTATTGTCGGACAATGGCCCAGTAATTCCGTTCCAAACGCGTGAGTACGGTTGGGGTACTCACGCGTCTGGCCGGAGGAAATGCCGGTTTTCAGCATGCACAGCGCATGCGGAGAAAACCGGCATTTCCTGTCCTCTGAACGAAGGGGTTCAGAGGCACAGCGCGTGCGACTGCACAGGCAGCGCGTGCGCAGTGAACTTCGTCGATTTCATTCATGGATTCAGTGAGGTTAAGTCCTTACAACTTACACATGAAAAAAGCATGTGTAAAGTTGCTCCTGAGGCTGCGGAGGAAGATATATTTTATCGTGGAGCTTCTGAAAGGCAATATTTTTGTTTGGGAAAGGGAGGAAAGTTATTTTAAGAAATGATGAGGTAAGTTGTAAAGTTTAATTTTTTTTTTTAACGGGTTTTCAGTACTGTAGGTAGAAGGAGCAATTGTGGCTGTGTGAATTGAATTTGCTGTGTTTATTAAATGTGAAAATGACTGTTCTAAAATGAGTAATGTAACATTTCCAACATTTTTAAGAAAGAAACTTTTCATCAGTAATATATTCTTTTAAGTAATTATGTATGTATGTCCGTATATATTCCTTTACATATATGTATATATTCCTTTACTTATGTGTATGAATGTATGTATTTATTATGATTTTCCAATAAGTTACTTTCTCTGAAAGTCATAATTAAATACATACATTCATACACATAAGTAAGGAATATATACATACATATACGCAAAGGAATATATACAGACATACATACATAATTACTTAAAAGAATATATTACTGATGAAAAGTTTCTTTCTTAAAAATGTTGGAGTCATTTTCATATTTAATAAACAGCAAATTCAATTCACATGGCCACAATTGCTCCTTCTACCTACAGTACTGAAAACCCGTCTTAAAAAACAAAAATAAACTTTAAAACTTACCTCAGCATTTCTTAAAATAACTTTCCTCCCTTTCCCAAACAAAATTATTGCCTTTCAGAAGCTTCACGATAAAATATATCTTCCTCCGCAGCCTCTGGAGCAACTGTACTCATGCTTTTTTCATGTGTAAGTTGTAAGGACTTAACCTCACTGAAAGCATGAATGAAACCGGCGAATTTTACTGCGCACGCGCTGCCTGTGCAGTCGCACGCGTTCTGCCTCTGAACCCCTTCGTTCAGAGGACAGGAAATGCCGGTTTTCCCCGCATGCGCTGTGCATGCTGAAAACCGGCATTTCCTCCAGCCAGACGCGTGAGTACCCCGACCGTACTCACGCGTTTGGAACGGAATTACTGGGCCAACATTTTACATGTCAATAAAATGAAAAATTTAACAATTGCACGATTTGTCCCCTCGCATCTGCGACTGAGGGTCCAAGGAGGTGCATTGCGCAAGAGGTCATCGTCGTACGTATCCTCACACTGTTCCCTTTCGGGAACTGTATGAAGTGGCGGAAGGATTTCTGGCCACGTTAACGCTCCTTCCGTGACCATAACCATCTTCATACCAGCCATTAGGGTGGTTAGTCCTATGGCGTGAGGGCTTTACGGGCTCCCACAACCCATCTGAGGGGGGGGGCCACCCACACCCGCGGACGCAAGTATCCCGCTGGATGTCCACCCAGAATTTATAGTTGGAGCTCCGACTCCACTTGCCGGGACTGTCTGGAGCGGGGTTCGAAACCCTACTCCTTCTGGCCCAGCAGCGGGGATGCTTACCGCTACGCAAAAGGCCCACTCCGCGCAAAAGGTGACACCCATACGTTTCCTGCACCTTTTCCCTCCCCGTGACTGGAGCCCTATGCTGCCACTTGAAAGACCAAGCTATCATCTGTCCTTTTTGCGGCGCCTTTGACTTCTCATTACCAATGATGAGCAGGCGCTGCGCCTCCACCTCGTTGAGGAGATTGCTGAGGTCATCATCAGTTCAATTGTGAGTTCTTTTAATGCCGTGAATTGTGCTCATTCCAGCCATTTCACGTTGCTAATCGGAGTGGGCCTTTGGCGTAGCGGTAGGATCCCCGCCGCTGGGCCAGACGGAGTAGGGTTTCGAACCCCGCTCCAGACAGTCCCGGCAAGCGGAGTCGGAGCTCCGGCTCTAAATTCTGGGTTGACATCCAGTGGGATATTTGCGTCCGTGGGTGTGGGTGGCCCCCCCTCCTCGTATAGCTTGTGGGAGCCCGTAAAACCCTCCCGCCATAGGACTAACCACCTGTGGTAAACCACTGTTGTTAGTATTGTTGTTCACCACTGTTGTTAGTACTGTTGTTCACTGTTAGTACTGTTGTTCACTCTTGCATATTGTTGTACTTGTCTGTGCATGCCTCAGCTGACTCCGCCCCTGGCTCCACCCTCATGGCTGGGTATAAAGGTCGCTGCTCGGCAGCCTCCGGCCCTTTTGGATACCAGGCAACCACAAGAGGCATGCTCTGTTTTTTGGTAATAAAAGCCTGTTTTTTACTTCCAGTCTTTTGTAGCAATTGATAGTGCATCAATTTTATTACCAAAGTTAAATGTTGGCTGCGGCTGCTGATCAACCGATGGCGCAAAACGCTGAGCAGCAGGCGCTGCTGCGAGCCCTCAGACCAACATGCCTGGACCTAGACCCCCAAGAAGCGGGTTCGTCGACTAAATTCGCACAATGGCTGCGTTGCTTTGAGGCGTATCTGGAAGCCTTGGCCGTGACTCTTGATGAAAATAAACTGAAAATCCTGGCCTCGAAGGTGAGCCACCAAGTCTATACTTTAATCCAAGATGCGACGACCTACGCGGCGGCTATCGACCTACTGAAAGGGCAGTATGCACGCCCGGTTAACACGGTCTATGCCGGCACCTTTTAAGATCTCGCAGACAGCAGCCCGGGGAATCGGTGGAGGCCTTCCTACGGGCACTGCGGGTACTCGGACGCGGCTGCGACTGCAAGGAAGTATCGGCCGCGGCACATGCGGAGGGACTGATACGAGACGCTTTCGTTGCGGGTCTAAGGTCCGACTACTCCCGGCAGAGGCTGCTGGAGAAGGGTGAAATAGACCTGACAAAGGCAGTGTCCCTCGCGCTCTCGCTCGACGCGGCCCACAGAAATATGGACGCTTTCTCCCCTAATCGCCCCGCGCCATGGACGCCGCAATCTTGGGCCATGGGACCGCCACCTCCGACTGCTGCAGCGATGTCCAAGGCACAAAAATGCTATTTTTGTGGCCAAGCTAAACACCCTAGAGCACGCTGCCCCGCGAAGAATGCTACCTGCTCCGGCTGCGGGAAGAAAGGTCACTACGTTAGCGCCTGCAAAGGGAAGACCGCTAACACCAGCAGCGCCGCGTGCGAACCGTGGGCGCAGCCATCTTGCCCGCCATCTTGGACTCCCCCAGCCGCGTGGGGATCGGGACCGTGGGCGCCGCCATTTTGTCCGCCATCTTGGACGCCTCCGACTTCGGTTACGGGGGACCCGGACTCCACCACCGCCTCATCGGACGACCGCATCGATGCGCTTGAACATACGCTGGCTTCCGTGATGCTGGATCAATCTCTCCCGCATCAACTGTCCAGGTCCATGATGGACATTACGGTAAACGGCCGCGCCACTACCTGCCTTTTTGACAGCGGGAGCACGGAGAGTTTTATACATCCCGACACGGTGCGCAGTTACTCTCTCCCGGTCCTGCCGACGCGTCATCGCATCTCTATGGCTTCCAAAGCCCAGTCAGCGGAAGTCGGTGGCTACTGTATGGTGACTCTTTCAGTGCGGGGTACTGAATACAAAAATTTTAAACTTCTGGTCCTGCCCGACCTCTGCGCTGCCGTCCTACTGGGGTTGGATTTTCAGTGCCACCTTAAGAGTGTCACTTTAGCGTACGGTGGACCCCTCCCCCCTCGCACGGTCTGCAGCCAGCAGTTTTTAAATCGCCCGCCGCGCGCCATTTGCAGCCTCTCCACCCTTAAAGTCTCCCCCCCCTCCTTGTTCGCTAACCTCACCCGCGACTGTAAGCCCATCGCTACCAAAAGTAGGCGTTACAGTGCCGGGAATAGGGGTTTCATTAAATCCGAGGTAGCGAGACTCCTGAAGGAAGGGATTATCGAGAGCAGCAATAGCCCATGGCGAGCACAAGTGGTGGTGGTGAAGACTGGCGGAAAACAGCGCCTAGTTATTGACTACAGCCAGACGATCAATCGCTACACCCAGTTGGATGCATACCCACTCCCCCGCATATCTGACATGGTCAATCAGATAGCACAATACCAGGTGTTCTCGACGATTGATCTGAAGTCGGCATACCACCAGCTCCCCATCAGGGCTGAGGACCGCCAGTACACAGCTTTTGAAGCTGACGGTCGGCTCTATCACTTTCTCAGAGTTCCCTTCGGCGTCACCAACGGAGTTTCTGTCTTCCAACGGGAGATGGACCGGATGGTTGACCAGAACGCGCTCCAGGCCACTTTCCCATATCTAGACAACGTCACCATCTGCGGCCACGACCAGCAGGACCACGACGTTAATCTAGGGAAATTCCTCCGGACGGCCCAGCGGCTGAATCTCACATACAACAAAGACAAATGTATGTTTCGTACTAAGCGCCTTGCTATTCTTGGCTGCGTAGTGGAGAACGGAGTCATCAGCCCAGACCCCGATAGAATGCGCCCTCTTATGGAGCTCCCCCTCCCCCACTGCCAGAAAGCACTGAAGAGATGCCTGGGGTTTTTCTCTTACTATGCTCAGTGGGTACCCAACTATGCGGATAAAGCCCGACCCCTCATCAAGTCCGCCTCCTTCCCCCTGACAGCAGAGGCCTGTGCAGCCTTCACTCTCATAAAAAGCGATATTGCGAAGGCCACAATGCACGCTGTGGATGAGTCCCTCCCTTTTCAAGTGGAGAGCGACGCATCTGACTTTGCCCTAGCTGCAACCCTTAACCAGGCGGGGAGACCCGTGGCCTTTTTCTCAAGGACCCTCCAGGGCCCCGAGATTCGACACTCCTCTGTCGAGAAGGAGGCCCAGGCCATTGTGGAAGCCGTGCGACATTGGCGGCATTACCTGGCCGGAAAACGATTTACCCTGCTCACTGACCAGCGTTCAGTAGCTTTTATGTTTCATAATAAGCAGCGGGGCAAAATCAAGAATGACAAGATCTTAAGGTGGAGAATCGAACTCTCCACCTACAATTACGATATCTTGTACCGGCCCGGGAAACTCAATGAGCCCCCAGATGCCCTATCACGTGGTACGTGCGCCAACGCGCAGGTTGATAGATTACAGACCCTCCACAATGACCTCTGCCACCCGGGGGTCACCAGGTTCTTCCATTTTATCAAATCCCGTAACCTGCCCTACTCCATCGAGGAGGTCAGGACCATGACCAGGAACTGCCAGATCTGTGCCGAGTGCAAGCCGCATTTTTATAGGCCAGACAGAGCGAGCCTGATCAAAGTCACGCGCCCCTTCGAGCGGCTGAGCATCGATTTTAAAGGGCCCCTCCCCTCCTCTGACCGCAATGTGTACTTCCTCAATATAATTGATGAGTACTCCCGTTTCCCGTTTGCCATCCCTTGCTCGGATATGACCAGTACCACGGTCATTAAATGTCTGAATGACCTCTTCGCATTGTTCGGTTTCCCTAGCTATATCCATAGCGACAGGGGCTCATCTTTTATGAGCGACGAACTTTGGCAGTACCTGCTCGCGAGAGGCATTGCTACAAGCAGGACCACCAGCTACAACCCCCGGGGTAACGGCCAGGTGGAAAGGGAGAATGCGACAGTCTGGAAGGCAGTCCTTTTAAACTTAAAATCTAAGGGCCTTCCGACCTCCCGCTGGCAGGAGGTCCTCCCTGCGGCGCTCCATTCCATTCGGTCGCTGCTCTGTACACCCACCAATGCCACTCCTCACGAGAGAATGTTCTCCTTCCCCAGGAAGTCCACGTCGGGGATTTTGCTACCAACATGGCTGACTTCTCCAGGACCCGTCCTACTGCGGAAGCACGTGAGGACCCATAAGGCGGACCCCCTGGTCGAGAGGGTGAGCCTCCTCCACGCCAACCCGCAGTATGCTTACGTGGTGTACCCGGACGGGCGGGAGGACACAGTCTCCATTCGAGACCTCGCACCTGCGGGTGCTCCTGAAACACCCTCTTCACCACCCACCGCTACTCCTGCCTACCCCCAGGACACAGTCCCCGCACGAGACCTCGCACCTTCGGGTGCCTCTGAGAGACCACCATTGCTACCTCCCATTACCCATGCTCTGACCCCTGTAGACAGCATGCAGCAGCCCCAGGGTCCGCCACCTGCTACACCTCCTCTGAACGAGACACCGGGTTCAACGTTGGATGCTGCACCATCACCGCCGCTGCTGCGACGCTCAGGACGGCTTACAAGGCCTCCTGATAGACTTCAGTACACGAATTTTTAGTGCACTTCACCCCGCCGGACACAATTCTAAACAAGGGGTGAATGTGGTAAACCACTGTTGTTAGTATTGTTGTTCACCACTGTTGTTAGTACTGTTGTTCACTGTTAGTACTGTTGTTCACTCTTGCATATTGTTGTACTTGTCTGTGCATGCCTCAGCTGACTCCGCCCCTGGCTCCACCCTCATGGCTGGGTATAAAGGTCGCTGCTCGGCAGCCTCCGGCCCTTTTGGATACCAGGCAACCACAAGAGGCATGCTCTGTTCTTTGGTAATAAAAGCCTGTTTATTACTTCCAGTCTTTTGTAGCAATTGATAGTGCATCACCACCCTAATGGCTGGTTCAAAAATGGTTACGGTCACAGAATGAGCGTTAATCATGGCCATAAATTCTTCCACCACTTCATACAGTTCCCCAAAGGGAACAGTGTGAAGACACATATGACGACGACGTTGCTAAATAAATAAATGGAATGAAAAAAATTCTTTCAGGGCTTTTAAAAGTCTTTAAATTGCTTTAATTCTGTTTAAAACTACTTCAGATTCTTCAAAATAATATAAACATTTTTAAAAGTTTATAAAAGTTACCAAACGCTTCATAAAAATACCAAAAACCTATTTGAAATGCTGCTCTGCATGTAAAAATGCTTTTCAGCTTGTGAGAAACATTGGGGGCATGTCCTATTAAACTGAGGCCTCAAGGGGCATGTATCACTTGCACTGCGCGCTACAGGCTTCGCGCTGGCTGCACTCCTGGGTGGCGTGACGTCAGACGCTGCCCGGGATTCTTCTCTTTCAAACAGGAATTCCAGGCGTCCCTGGAGGTGAACGGCAGGCGCGTCGGGTAAGTGCAGATCGGGGGCTTGCACACGCGGCAAGCCCCCGACCCGAATTTCTGCCCCAATATGTCCAACAGGGTTAGGGGGGAATTTTTATAGCCGCGGCGGCGCTAGTAAAAGGGGCAGGATCGGCCTGCCATTTTCTTTTGGCAGACTGCCAGCACCTGCCCCTTCCCCTTTTTTTGCCAGAGTTCCTCTTGAGTGCTGGGCTGTTTTCACAGCACCCTGCTCTCCGGTGGTCTACCAGGGCCCTGGTGCATGCAGCGCTAGGCCCCTCCCCTTTAACCAGGGGATGAGGCCTGCAATGACACGCCACTACATGCTAATGTTGCACGTAGCACCGCAATATTCAGTTGTAGCACCCAAAGAAGGAGGTGGAGCGCTTCCAGTAGCACCCCGCCTCCTGCTTGGGGCGCTACAACTGAATTTCAGGCGGAGGGGCGCTAATTTTTTCAGGGCGCTAAAATTAGCGCCACGGTGACATTAGCGCCCCAAAAGGGGCGACACTGAATTTTTCCCCCTAAGTGTACACGCAGAAATGTTAACAGTTACAGAAAGGTCAGAATAGTACTGATAAAGAACTGATCAGCATGCATTATGTATTCAACGCTGTGATGTTTATCTCTAATTTAGTTATGTCCACTTGTTGGATTAATACTGTATGAAATAATCTGGTTTGACTTCACAATGATATAATAATATTACCAAACGCTTTCTCTGAATTTCTTAGACACTTTGGGGGCGATTTTCTCAGCCCCGAGGAGGCGGGTTTGGAGACGGGAAAGGCGGGAAAATCTGAAAAAATAAGTGTGGGTTTGGAACCCTCCTCCAACCCGCCTCCGCACAATTTTGGCCATGCCGGTTTTGCAAGGTGGGAAACGGTCCCACCACCAGCTGGCCAGTGAGGTTCTTAAGAGCCTTAAATGGTCATTAAGGGCCTCTCTAATCCTATTGGAGAGGCCCTCATATTTTTTGACTGTTTCAGCGTGTTCCACGATCCTCCTAAACCATGCCTGCTAAACCTGGCGGCTTGACAAGTGGGTGGCCTCCTCAGAGCTGCAGCTCCACCATTAAATTGGAGATTTCATCAGGGATTAGTTGCAGGTGGCAGAACTTTGCTTTAAAAGGTCTTTCAGCACTTTTAGCAGGCCTTCCGAAGTCGGAGGTGCTGCAGCTTGTATCTATCAACTGTGGGACCTCCTTGGATGGCCCTCTCCCCACTTGCAATGAGTGCTTCCCCAATGGAGGCATTTGCAAGCAGCATGGGAACCATTCATTTCTTTTGACCATGGACCTCAGATTCGGATGAGGAGCAGCCACGGCAGCAGCAGAACCAGGCAGCTCAGCAGCAACAGCAACAGAAGCCCCAAACTCCTGCTCAGCCACCTGATGCTGCACAGGGCAGAAGGCGCCAGTGCATCGAGGCACCTCGCCGCAGGAGATACCCCCAACAGAGCGTTTACAGACAGAGGATGAGCTACCTCAACATGAGTGAGCAGCAGTGCCAAAGGAGGCTGAGACTTTCACAAGAGGTTGTCCGAGAGATCTGCGGACTGCTGCAGCAAGACCTGGTGCCCAGAGGAACGGGTGGACACCCCTTACCAGTGGCTGTCAAAGTCACCACCGCACTCAACTTCTTTGCCACAAGCTCCTTCCAGGGATCATGAGCAGACAGCAGCGGCATCTCCCAGTCGGCTGCCCACAGTTGCATCGTGCAGGTTACCAATGCCCTTTTCACAAAGGCGCACAATTACATGCACTTCTCAAGGGATCAAGCAAGTATAACCACGCGTTCGGTTGGCTTTGCAAATATGGCAGGCATGCCAATGGTGCAGGGCCTCATAGACTGCACACATGTGGCCCTTAGGGCACCCCATCACAACCCAGCTATCCTTGTCAACCAAAAGGGCTCCCACTCCCTCAACGTACAGCTGGTATGTAACCGCAAGAAGGAGTTTTCGCATGTTTGCGCCAAGTTCTGTGGTAGTTGACGTGACTCTTTCATCCTCCGCCGCTTTTCAATCCGCCAAACCAACTTAACGGATGGCTCCTTGGTGACAAAGGCTATCCCATGACGCCGATCAGGAGGCCAGCTAACAAGGCTGCAGAGCGCTACAACACCAGCCACACTTCGACTAGGTCCATCATCGAGCAAACCATTGGATTGTTGAAGATGTCCAAAGAAGTGCGGGTTAGGTTGATTGGCTATGATAAATTGACCCTTAGTGTTAGGGGGATTAAATACGTGGGGTTACGGGGATAGGGTGGGATATGTGTTGGTGTAGGGGTTACGGGGATCAGGTGGGATATGTGTCAGTGCAGGTTCGATGGGCCGAAATGGCCTCTATCTGCACTGTGGGGTTTCTGTGATTCTGTGATTCTGTGTGCTTCCGATGCCTTGACCGTTGAGATGGAGCTCCAGAGTATACAAAATACAGGGTCTCCAGAATGGTCGTGGTCTGCTGTGTACTGCACAACATCGCACAGCGTCATGGCTTGCAGCTTCCTGATGAGCAAGTGGCTCAGTTGCAGGCCGCCTCAGATGAGGATGAGGAGGAGGAGGAGGATGAGGAGGAGGAGGAGGAGCTGGCAGAGGAGGAGGAGCAGGAGGAGGAGGAGGAGCAGGAAGAGGACAGAGCATCAGTCTATTGACCAGCAGCAGCGGTAGCACGCGAGCACATGGCTACCCGTGATGCAAGGGATGAACTTATCCTGGCCAGATTTGCATAGGTTGTCCAAGTTGGCATATGTCCTTGGCTCCATCTTAAGACATCACAGTCAACGGACTTGACTCTCTGGCCTCCTTTCACTCTGGCCACCAACCTGACAACACAAGTGTCATGGAGCCCGCAATGTAGAGCTGCCTAAGGTGAAAGAACAGATGCCATGATGCCAACATTTTGCCATCAAATCATTTTACTGCTTTCCAACAGGGATGGCATTTCATCAATACACATAAATATTCACCCAATCTGCACACAGATCTGGAGGTTATATCCCTTGCCAGCTGGATCCACACAGCCTTGTTTTCTTTGGGGGGCCTCTTCCTCCCAGATGAGTGGAAGAGCACCTCCCTGCTAGCTCTCACCCCCTCAACCAACATTTACAGCGCTTCATCCAAGAACCTCGGGGAGGCCCTTGCTTTGGAATTGGACATAAAATGTTTTCTCAAAATATGTTGCAGGTGGTGCAGCATTGGCAGAAATCCAGTGGAACGATCCAAGGCAGCAAGCAGCCATTAAATCAGGCTGGAAAAGTCATGTCAGCAGAAGTGAGTTTCAGTCCCAAAACACTAATTGACCAAGGGCAACCCACACCTCTGAAATCAAATGGCCAATCAGGGGAAAATCACAATTTTTTCAAACCTATCAGTGGAGGCAGGTTTCGAACCCACCCAAACCGAAACCCACCTCCAACCTGCCTCCAGTGAGAAAATCGCCCCCATTATCAATTAAATGCTTTTTCAATTAAATATGTACTGTGATATAAATAGAATAATTTTGTCATTCATAGCTTCATGACCCACTGGTGGAAATATTTATCAACCTTTTGCTGAGCATGAAACTGGCTCTAATTATACCAACAATGTCATGTTAGTGAATTAAAGGTAGAATTGTGGGATGGCTGGGATGAGTAATACGTCTATTATGAATTGAGAAATAAAAAGTTAAGTTGAACATTACAATGACTGAAGACTGTGAGAAACCAGAGTGAGCGCACCATTCAGACAAGGGTATAATGGATTTACTTTGTGGTTGGGGAGCAACATTTACAAGACTAATGACAGCAGGGTAGATGTTAGCTGGAATATTACAGATCTACTAAACACCACGGTATAGCAATTCCATCGTGTCTGAAAACGGGGGCGAGGCTTGCGATTCACACGTCTGTTTACCTGGTGGTCCCAGCTAGCACGTAGAATTGTGTAACCGGTTTTTGTGGTGGCCAATTTCCTATGGCCCCTGTCGCAATCGGCAATTATTGTAAGTGGTTTCACCCCGCCCATAGCGAGCACGCAAACCCACTTACAAGTTCTGGATGATAGGGATTACTGAGGACAGATTTGAACACGGACAGCGTTTTCGGGCTCACCCGTACAGTTTTTATTGAGGTTGACGAAAACCACTCCACTCACATACAATACGGGCAGTGTGAACACAACAGTACAGTTTAAAACAGTACACCCCTGACTTGTCCAACAAGCCCCTGCCGTGCTGACTTACCACAGCCTAAAAACACCCTCCTGTGAACTAAACTATCACAGGACCCTTCCAACGCTAAATCCCTCTGGTTTGGTAGGAACATACAGGCACCCCCTCGCACAGCTAAGTGATCTTGTGCATGTGTAGGCTTGGCAATGCTCACCTAGATTGCCCTTTGGTCTTGCTTGCAGTTTCCTCCCATACGACTCGGCTACCTGGTTCCATACTGGCCTTGCGGCATGCGAGTCCCAGCCTTAGTCGAAGTCCGTCTCGGTTGGAAGAGCAAGACTCAGCTCCTCTTGATGTTCTGTTGTGTGGAGGGCAGGAGAGAGAGAGCTATCCAAACTGCCCTCTAATATACCCCTCCATTACACACAGACCGCTGTCTGTGGTTTTAATGGACACATGGCCTCAGGGAAATGGTTTCCAGGCTTCCTCCCAGGTTTGGATGGTTTAGATCTCGTTTCGATCTCCCAGCCGATTAACTTATCAAGCTCATCTTCTCCAGAAACAATGAGTCACCAGCTTTGTTAGTCAAGACTTGGGAGTGGGCCTCTCGGGCCATTGTTCCCAAGGACAGTTTGTTACCATACGAATGCAACCTGGTTACGTGAGCCACCTTCAGCTTGAGTGGTTTTTCACTGCTTCCCCCCATTAGAAAATTGGTCTTCACTGACGGCACATAAAAGCAGCCAGCACCTCTTAAAGGGGAGCTGCACTCTGGCTGCAGACAGGAAGGAACACTTCTAAAGAAAGAAATGGCTGTAAGAAGGGCTTACTGGGCTTTCAGAGTTTGTGATGCTGCCTTAGAGACTCTGGTACAGGCCGTGGACTGCTGGGGGATGTAGGCCCTCCAGTCAACATCTGATCCAACATCTGCAGAGCTAGTGAATGCCAAGAACTTTGCTCCCAGGACATGGCTGCAATGCAAGAAAATGTTCAATGACCTCAGTAGAGTTGTCACGTAACAAGCCTGCTCTATTACTCTCTGTTCACACCTCCACCACCTCCAGCTACACACAGTACTCCCCTCCTCCCACTTCTCTTCACTGTCCAACAATCACTGCACCACACTTCACTACACCTCCTTCTTCTCATACTCATACACACTGCTTTGGCGCAACCACTCAGAGCATGAAGGAATCCAGCTCCAGCTTGTGTTGAGGCTTCACGAAGAGCATGAAGACCATGCTGTCCAGCATGGGTAGAGTGGTCAGATCCATGAACACCATAATGGAGACTCTGGTGACAGCTCTGTCACTGCTGCCATGGTAGCTCACACTGTTGCCATGGAAGCTCAGGTGGCTGCCACCTTGGCTCTGGGGGCCAGTGTTGACACGGGATTCCAGAGCATCAAATCACTCCTGCACTCTGTTCTCACTCAAATTGGTAGGAGTACTGAGGCGCAGTCCTGGGTGAGTGGCCTTGGCTCTATGGGAGAGGCACCTGCTGTCCTCTCTCAGGATGACAGCTCATCTGCTCAAAGCAACCCAGTCCACCAGTGCCCTTGTTAGTGCCACACAATCAGCTAGGTCAGACTGTCCCAGCGATATCAGGCTGAATAAAATGGGCATCGGTGCCAACCCTATGGAAGCTCTATGCAAGCACGAGGTGGAAGGAAAGCTGTGTGCAATTAAATAGGCAGAGAAACGCTGATAGATTGCTGGACCAATGAAGGAGAGTCAATCCAGTTAACCCGCCCAGACTTTGTGTGTAATACTTTTACTAAATCTAATCTTAAAACAAATTTTAAACAAAGAAATGGTGCAGATGGATTCTTAGTGACTTTTGTAATAAGAACATAAGAAATAGGAGCAGGAGTAGGCCAATCGGCCCCTCGAGCCTGCTCCGCCATTCAATAAGATCATGGCTGATCTGATCCTAACCGCCAATCTACTATCACTGAACCATCTCCTGAATCTAACAGAATTAGACACACAAAATAGGAGCAGGATCAGGCTACATGGCCCCTGGGCCCGCTCCGCTACCCACAGGGCCATGACCGATCCGAACCTAGACTCATGTCCAAATTCCTGCCCGTTCCCCATAACCCTTTAGTCAGGCCAGCATAAATGGGAATAAGGAAGTTTGGGCAGAAAGGCTGGTGCCGTCATTGAACAGTAAAATTACTGTGTTCTGATGGACAGTGTGAATTCTGAGATTATAAAGTCATTATTTTTATTTTGCTTGTGGCTTGAAGCTCGAAGTGTACAGGCTGAAATTGTAACAGTTACATCAAGGTCAGAACAGTACAATAGAGAACTGGCAATAGAAATGGGGGTTGTTTGGAAATTCTGGTTAGAGGTAATAACAAACTAAATCAACTAATGTTAATAATATTGGGAAGTTTACTGTATTGTAACACCTCATTTCCCGACTTCTTGCAACAGCAGGTCTATTGCAGAATCAGAAAACCTGAGGGCTCTGCCATGTTGGCGTTCCATTATAAGTTTACTAGCTGAAGTGCCCGGCGGTGCCGAGGGTCTTTTGAGGGCAAGTTGTTGTTGGAAGAGAGAGAGAGAGCAACTTGGGGGAAGAGAGAGAGCGACTGGGGGGAAGAGAGAGAGCGACTGGGGGGAAGAGAGAGAGCGACTGGGGGAAGAGAGAGAGCGACTGGGGGGAAGAGAGAGAGCGACTGGGGGGAAGAGAGAGAGCGACTGGGGGGAAGAGAGAGAGCGACTGGGGGAGAGAGAGAGCGACTGGGGGGAAGAGAGAGAGCGACTGGGGGGAAGAGAGAGAGCGACTGGGGGAAGAGAGAGAGCAACTGGGGAAGAGAGAGAGTGACTGGGGGAGAGAGAGAGAGCGACTGGGGGGAAGAGAGAGAGTGACTGGGGGGAAGAGAGAGAGCGACTGGGGGGAAGGTGGGGAAAGGGGGGAAGGGGGGGCAAAAGTGGAGGAAGGGGAAGGGGAGGGGAAAGGGGAGGGGGAAGGGGGGGAAGGGGAGGGGAGGGGGGAGGGGGGAAGGGGGGAAGGGGGGAAAGGGGAGGGGGGGAGAGGGGAGGGGAGGGGAGGGGAGGAAGGGGGTGGGAAAGTGGAGGGGAGGGGGGAATGGAGGGAAAGGGGAGGGGCGAAAGGGGAGGGGAGGGGGAGAGGGAGGAGGGGGAGAGGGGAGGGGAGGGGGAGGGGAGGGGGGAGGGTGGAGGAAGGGGGAGGGGGGAGGAAGGGGAGGGGCGGGGGGAGGGGGAGGGGTGGGGGGGAGGGGGAGGAAGGGGGGAGGGGGGAGAAAGGGGGGAGGGGGAGGAAGGGGAGGGGGAGGGGTGGGAGGGGGAGGGGGAGAGGGGGAGAGGGAGGGAAGGGGGGGAGGGGAGGGGAGAGGGGGAGGGGGAGAGGGAGGGGAGGGGAGGGGGAGACGCGGGGGAGGGGAGGGGGAGAGGGGGGGAGAGGAGGGGAGGGGTGGGGGAGGTGGGGGAAGGAGGGGGGGAGAAAGGGATGGGGGGCCAGCAGACCCTCTCCCCTCTGCCGGTGATGGCTCCGCTGAGCTCCATGCCGCCCCACGCACTGACATGCCGAGCGCAGCGCCCCGGTCAGACTGAGCCCCGCCCTCCTGGGGCCGAGCCTTGAGACGGCCAATTGTGGCTGGCCGGGCCCGGTTGCCTTGGTAACCCTCCTCCCCTCTCCGCCTCCCGACCTCCGGGACCGGGCCTGGGCCTGAGCAGCTTGAGACGGCCGATTGCGGCTGGCGAGCCCGGTTGCCGGGGTAACCCTCTCCGCTCCCCCTCCCCTCCCGAGCCCCACCCCCCCCGAATGAAGCGCGAGGAGCTTGCAGTGAGCCCAGCCAGCCATTAGCACGATGGCTGGCCGCTGGTTCGGAATCGGGCCCAGCGGGGGCGTGGGTGGTGAGGGGTGGGAGGAGCTTGCCACAAAACAATTGCCTAGGGTCCAGCATGGCTGGCAGCAGATGCCCAGGCTTCGAGGCCTACCTGCAAAAACGGGGAAAGGTAGGAAAATTAATGAGATTAGATAAAAGATTTAGAAAGTAATTAACTTTTTAAATAAACAATGTGGCCTAGAAATTGAGTTACTTTAGCGCCAATTTTGCGGCGCTAGAGGGCCTAGCGCTGCAATTGGCGCCGGCGCCGAAATTGCCTGGGGCCCTTCCACCGCGGTAGACCGGTAGCGCTGCGCCGGCACCGATGACGTCATCGGTGTGCGCAGCGTCCCGGTTGCCATGCCGACGGGCCCCAGCGCCGAAATTCAGTTGCGGCCGCCTCGCCCGTGGCAGCCGCAACTAAGACTCTGGCAACAGAGTCTTACAAGTCTTTGCGCCGGCGCATTAAAGGCCCCGCGGCGGCCGGCCGCTTTCCCGCCGGCCGCCTGGCCGCAGCTCCCTCCCCGGACTTCCCCCCACCCCCCCCCCGGAACAGAAGCAAGCCCGGCACTTGTCCGAGGTGCCGGGCTCATTTTTCAAAAGATTTTCGCGGGCCGCGGCCGGGTGCAGGCAGCTCCTCCTTAAGGGAAGGAGGAGGCCTGCACTTCCCGAGCCTGCCGCACCGCATCGGGTGCCGCAGCGCCGGAATTGCGGCGCGAAACGGCAGTTAGCGCCGATTTACCGCCGCAAAGACCCTTCAGTAGCGCCGGCAGCCGTTTGGGCGCGGCCCTGCTGAATTTTTGGCGCGCGCAGGGGGACTTAGCGCTGGCACTAACTTCCGGCGCTAAAGCCCTGGCTAAGCCAAAACTCAATTTCTAGGCCTATGTGTTTTAAAAGCAACTTTTTTTTTTAAAGACGCTGAAAGCAGGAAAAAGAAATGAAAAGTGTGGAATCAAGATGGCGGCGACTCACCTCGGTTCAGAACGATAAGGCCCGCCCACACACGCACCGATTGGTCAATCGTCCTGTCACCGAAGCGTAGGATTGGTCAATCGTCCTGTCACTCGACTCTAGGAGGGCCCGCCCGCATGCGCGACGAACCTGCCCCCGCCACGCAGCAATTGGTCGACCGTCGGGTCGCTCGACCATACGATTGGTCAACCTTAATGTCACTCTATGCTAATGAGCAGATAATGAGATGCTAATGAGCAGAATTTTGAACGTTTTTTGGATACCGAAGGCGCAATTTTTGTCTCGCCGAAACGTAAATATGCTTATGACCGTTCCGGAATCGTTAGCTTTCTTTTGATGTAACGCACGTGTAGGTACGCTCTATAACTTTAGAGTGTATAGCCGGACAGACACACCGAAGGACAGACAGACAGACAGACAGATAGACAGACAGACAAACAGACAGACAGACAGACAGATCTATCCTTTTATATATATAGATAGACAGCAAACAAGTAATTAAATCTTCTTCCCAATATTTGGCTGGAAAGAAATGTCCTTTAAATGGCAGCTGCAGCCCTTTAAACGGTTGCATCTACATCAGAAATACTGTCTCCAAATTTGTAAGCTCCCTGTAACTAGTTATATGCCAGGAGCTTGGAGGACTGATCCTAGATACTTTGTTGGGATTGGTCATGTGTTCCTATGGTGGGCACCAACATCGCCCTTTCAATGCCTTTCTCACTCGCTATCTTTTATGTGCTCTCTCTCAATGGGACATCCAGGGGCTACATTTAGTTCCCTACCACTGCTGAGGATGCCTTGTACTGTCTCTGCTCACTATCTGCACGTAAATATGGCTTTACCTGCACTTCCGGGGAAGCTACGGCGGCGGAGAGGGAGCTGCTCCCAGAGAATTCTTGACATAGGTTATAAACGCCAGGCAGGAGGCAGTCAATCAGATGGAACGGAGAGCACAACATTCAGCCCCCATGCCTTTTCCTGCAAATCACAATTTTGTGCACTTTAGTTCTTGGGAAAATATTTTTATTTCCAGTATGGAAAATAAGTATTTTTTTAGCTGCTTCAGAAGTGGAATGTAGACTCAACATTACTGTTATTGATAATAACAACAACACATTTATTTGACGTTACTTGCTCAGTTATTTTAAGAGAGCACTGACCTGTTTATTTTAACTGTACTCTGTAAAACTGTACTGAAGTTCGTACAGCTATTTTTATTTTCATAATTCAGATATATATATATTTCTGGTCGGTAATCAGAGGACACATAGTTAAGATAAGTGGCAAAAAAGCCAGGGGCTAAACTTTTTTTATGCAGCGAGATGATATGATCTAGAATGCACTGCCTGAAAGGACGGTGGAAGCAGACACAATAGGAACTTTCAAAAGGGAATTGGATAAAAGTTATTGGCCTAGAAATTCGGGTCCCCACGGGTGAGTACGCACTGAGTACTCACCCGTAGGCCCAACGAAAGTGCCGGTTTTGTGCATGCACTACGCATGCGCGGGAAACCGGGACTTCCGTTCTCTTAAAGGAAGGGGTTCACAGGTCGAACGCGTGCGCCGGAGAGGCAGTGCGTTCACCTGGAACTTCTGTTTGTTTTGCAGCTTTCTCCGGGAGGGTAAGTCTCCAGGAGTTACACATTTAAAAAGCAGTCACAAGGCCTGCTTTTAACAAGGTAAGTGTTGAGATACCGCGGCAAACGTGGGAGTCGAGACCAGAGCTAGTGAAACAGTACAGCTTTTTATTTCAGCCTCATGGCAAAACAGGAACTAGAAAAGCCCGCGCATCCACTTAAGTACTTCCCAGACAGGAAGTGCTCCCGGCAGCCTGTCCCTGCGGGAAACAAGTTGCTGAAGGAAAGGGCCCCCGGCTGGGGGCTTCTGCTTAGACTGTCTGTGCCGCCGTGAGCGGATTATGTCCAGTGGTGGCATGTCGCCACAGAGCTCCCCCCAGAATCCGCTTAGGAGGAGTGGACGAGTCGTGACGGTGGTCTAATGGTTCTGCCGCAGCGGCTCTGAGTGGTCGCCGGTCTGGTTGGTTGGGTCGGGCGGTTCGCCGCCGGCTGTGCTGGCTTGCCGGGGGGACGGCCTCTAGTTGGAGGCTGGGCCACGGGGACCTGTTCCCCTGGTTCGGTGTGTGCTGGTTTGAGCCGGTCGATGGAGACTGTGTCGACCCTGTCGCCGAGTCGCAGCTTGAAGACCTTGTCCCCGGTTTGTAGTACCTCGTACGGTCCGTCATACGGGGGTCGCAGGGGCCCACGGTGCGCGTCGTGTCGCACGAAGACGAAGCGCGCCTGCTGTAAATTTGCCGGGACGTGAGGTGCGAGTTCGCCGTGTCGGTTGACCGGAAGTGGGGCGAACTGCTGAGCGGAAGAGAAAGAGTTGAGCCGCTGCTGTTCGGCCGACCAAGGCTTGGTAGGCTCCGGAAGGAATTCGCCTGGGACGCGCAGCGGTTGTCCGTAGACTAACTCCGCTGCCGAGGACTGGAGGTCTTCCTTGACCGCGGTGCGTAGGCCGAGTAGCACCCACGGCAGGCGGTCAGTCAAGGTACTGTCCTGCAGGCCGGCGCGGAGTGAGGCCTTGAGTGACCTGTGGAAGCGTTCACAAAGTCCGTTGGCCTGCGGGTGGTACGCCGTGGTGCGGTGGAGCATCACCCCGAGGTTGCGTGCTGTGGCCGTCCAGAGTTCGGAGGTGAACTGGGTGCCTCTGTCAGGGGTTATGTCGGCCGGCACGCCGAACCTCGCAACCCAGGTGTTAACGAACGCCCTGGCGATGTCGGCTGTGGTGGTGGAGGACAGCGGCACTGCCTCAGGCCAGCGTGTGTAGCGGCCGACCATCGTGAGGAGATAAGTTTGGCCTTGCGATGGCGGCAGGGGACCGACGATGTCGACGTGTACGTGGTCGAAGCGGCGGCTGGGTACCTCGAAGTCTCCCAGGGGTGCTTTGGTGTGCAGCTGTACCTTAGCCCATTGGCAAGCGAGGCAGGAGGTGGCCCAAGTCCGAACATCTCTGCTGAGGCCGCGCCAGACGAAGCGCTTGGAGAGGAGTTTGACGGATGCGCGGGAACCTGGGTGAGAGAGCCCGTGGAGCGCGTCGAAGACGCGGCGGCACCAGGTCTCAGGGGCGACCGGCCTGGGGTGGCCGAGTGAGACGTCGCAAGTGACTGCCGTGGCTTCGGGCCCGTGCGCGACCTTGGCTAGGCGTAGCCCTGGCAGGCTGGTAGCCGCCGAGAGGAGGTCTGGGTCCGTGAGCTGGTCCGCTGCTAGTTGTGCGTAGTCGACCGCGAGGTGATTCGCACAGACGGCGGGACGGGAAAGGCAGTCGGCGACCACGTTGTCTCTACCGGAGACGTGCTGAATGTCCGTAGTAAACTCGGACACGGCCGCGAGCTGGCGTTGCTGCCTAGCGGACCAGGGTTCGGTGTGCTTGGCCATCGCGTATGTGAGTGGCTTGTGGTCCACATACGCGGTGAAGGGGCGGCCTTCCAGGAGGAACCTGAAATGGCGGACCGACAGGTGGAGCGCGAGAAGCTCGTGGTCGAAAGCGGAGTATTTGACCTCCGGGGGGCGCAGTTGGCGGCTGTAGAAGGCAAGTGGCTGCCACGCGCCATTGACCCAAAACTCGAACACGGCCCCGACCGCGTGGTCAGAGGCGTCGGTGGTGAGCGCGACCTGGGCATCGGCCCTCGGGTGCGCGAGCAGAGTGGCGTCGGCGAGCGCGTTTTTGGTGGCGTCGAAGGCGGCTGCCGTGTCAGTGGTCCAGGCTACGTCCATCTTGCCGGATTTTCCTCGGAGGGAGTCGTATCGGGGCTTCATGAGGGCTGCAGCTCTGGGGATGAACCTGTTGTAGAAGTTCACCATCCCGAGGAACTCCTGGAGGCCCTTGATGGTTGTGGGGCGGGGAAATTGCTGGACGGCCTGCACCTTGTTGGGCAGGGGGACGGCCCCAGCAGGGGTGATGCGGTGACCGAGAAAATCGATCTCGGTTAGGCCGAATTGGCACTTCGCCGGGCTGAGGATGAGCCCGTGTTGGGCTAGGCGCCCAAACAGGATGCGAAGGTGTTCGAGGTGTTCCTGTTTGGAGGAGCTGGCCACGAGAATGTCGTCTAGATAGACGAATAGGAAGTTCAGGTCCCGGAGGACTGAGTCCATAAGGCGCTGGAAAGCCTGTGCTGCATTCTTGAGGCCGAAGGGCATCCTCAGGAACTCGAACAGGCCGAATGGGGTGATGACGGCCGTTTTGGGGATGTCCGCGGTGTGTACGGGGACTTGGTGGTAACCGCGCACCAGGTTGACTTTGGAAAAGATGGTTCGTCCGGCCAGTCGGGCCGAGAAGTCCTGGGTGTGTGGCACCGGGTATCGATCGGGGGTGGTGGCGTCGTTGAGGCGGCGGTAGTCCCCGCAAGGGCGCCAGCCTCCGCCGGGCTTGGGGGCGATGTGGAGGGGCGAGGCCCAAGGGCTGCTGGAGCGGCGGATGATGCCGAGTTGTTCCATGGTGGTGAACTCGGCCCGCGCGATTTCCAGCTTGGCCGGGTTGAGTCTGCGGGCGTGGGCTGAAATTGGGGGGCCGGTGGTGGGGATATAGTGTTCCACACCGTGCTTGGCGGCTTTGGCCGAAAAGGTCGGGTTAGTGAGGGCGGGAAACTCAGCTAGGAGTGCCGAGTAGTCGTCCGTGGCTCTGGCGAGGCAGTAGGTCGTCAGGCCGGCCGAACGGGCCGGGGTAAAGGCGCCGGGGATGGGGGCCATAGTGTTGATGTCGACGAGGCGGTGCCTCGGAATGTCGACAAGGAGGCCGTGGGCGCGTAGGAAGTCGGCGCCGATGAGTGGGCAGAGGACCTTGGCTGTGAGGAACTCCCAGCGGTAGCGGCGGCCCGCGAGGTCGAGTGTGACCATGCGGGTGCCATATGTGCGGATGTCAGAGCCGTTGGCTGCAGCCAGCGTGATACCCCGTGTGCCGCGTTGGATCTCGAGGGCGGAGGCGGGGGTGATGCTGTGCTGGGCCCCTGTGTCGCACAGAAATCGGCGGTTGGTTCTGTCGTCAGTGACGTACAGTAGGGGCTCCTTCTGCCCCGCGGCCATCGCGGGGGCCGATGCGGGGGGGGGTTTGAAGGTACACGGTGGCGTGCAGCGTTGAGCCCTAGCGCCAAAACAGGTGTGGTAGTAGCAGTGACCCGGAGTGGTAGGGCGGTCGGGCCTAGCGGCCCGGGAAGACCGCGTGGTCGTTGCCGTGAGGTCGGGCGCGACGTCGCGAGCGGCCTGTGCAGAGAGCAGCCGGTCGGCCTTTTCGGCTATATCATTCAGGTCCGTGGAGTCGGACTCCACAATGAGCGGGCGGATGCTGGCGGGGAGCTGCCGAATGAAAAGCGTGCGAAAAAGGGCGCCGGGATTTTTGTCGTCTGAGAGGGACAGCATGTGGGAAAGCAGGTCTGATGGTGAAGCATCACCAAGGCCGGGGAGGTCCAGGAGTTGGCAGTGGCGCTGGTAAGAGGACATTTGAAATTTTTAAAGTAGCGCAGCCTTCAGATGTTCGTACTTGCCCTCCGTTGGTGGATTCTGCAGCGCTGCCCAAACCTTGGGGACTGTAGCATAGGTGAGCGAGGCGACGAGGTAGTCGTACTTCGTGGCGTCGACTGTAATGCCTTTCAGCCGGAATCTGGACTCAGCTTGAACGAACCAGGCTTCGGCGAGGTTCTCCCAAAAGTCTGGTAATTTAACTGTGACTGCGTTTGTATCCGCCATGCTAGCTTAGGATTCGTCCTGAGCGTCGGGGTCACCAGTGTTGAGATACCGCGGCAAACGTGGGAGTCGAGACCAGAGCCAGTGAAACAGTACAGCTTTTTATTTCAGCCTCATGGCAAAACAGGAACTAGAAAAGCCCACGCATCCACTTAAATACTTCCCAGACAGGAAGTGCTCCCGGCAGCCTGTCCCTGCGGGAAACAAGTTGCTGGAGGAAAGGGCCCCCGGCTGGGGGCTTCTGCTTAGACTGTCTGTGCCGCCGTGAGCGGATTATGTCCAGTGGTGGCGTGTCGCCACATAAGTGGTGAATTAAGTAAAATTAAAACATTTTTCCACAGGTTTATTTTTATAGTATAAGATAAGTTTATTTTTAGCCCCGTTAGAAACTGTAATTAATTTTTTCAAAAATTTAAATTATTGTTTAAAATAGTTATTTTATGTAATTTATAGTTATTTTTTAAATGTGATTTAAAAAAAAGTTATTTGAAGTTTTAGTAATGTTTTGGGGCTGATTTGTATTTATAGTTTTGACAGCTCTTCCTGTCAAATTTATGAATGGGCATTCCCTGCTACCATTGGTTCTCCATGGCCCACGTGATCCCAGGGCACTCTTCGAACTAACTGCGCCCCTGGGATATGCAAGCACTGCGCGCTGGCAGTTGGAGGAGGCCCAGGATCGGAATACCACGCGGGCCCACAGCACAACGGTCGGCGCGCTAGGTAAGTGCAGGTCGGAGGCTTGCACCCACGGGAAGCCTCCGACCCGAATTTCTGAGCCAATATTGAATGCTGGATACAACCTCAATTTATGTAATGACCAGCCCATGTCCCACTGCATGTTCAATGTAATTATTCATCTTCACATGCAAACATTCAAACAATAATGGACAGGTAAAGACCCTCTGGTCCATCCAGCCTGTCCCATACCATATAAACATTCCCCACCCCACCCAAAACCATGTGATCAGCCGGGAGAGACAAATAAAAGTTTGAAAAAACCTAGGCCAATTTGAGGGAAAAAAATCTGGAAAATTCCTCTCTGACCCATCTAGGCGATCAAAACTAGTCCAGGAGATTACTCTGGCCTGGATTGCCCTGCAGTACCTACCTTCTGTAAGAGGTGATCTCCGCCCCAGCATCTCTAATCCTATTTGAGAGCCCCTCGTTACTTTTCAACCATTTCAGTGTGTTCCACAACCCTCCTAAACCACGCCAGCTAAACCTGGTGGCTTGACAAGTGGGAGGTCTCTCCACAGCTGCAGCTCCACAATTAAATCAGAGATATCATCAGGGATTAGTTTCAGGTGGCAGAACATTGCTTTAAAAGGGCTTTCAGCACTTTTAGCAGGCCTTCCGAAGTCGGAGCTGCTGCAGCTTGTAACTATCAACTGTGGGACCTCCTTGGAAGACCCTCTCCTCACTTGCAATGAGCGCTTCCCCAACGGAGGCATCTGCAAGCAGCATAGGAACCATTCATTTCCTTTCACCATGGACCTCAGATTCGGATGAAGAACATCCACGGCAGCAGCAGAACCAGGCAGCTCAGCAGCAACAGCAGCAGGAGCCCCAACCTCCTGCTCAGCCACCTGATGCTGCACAGGGCAGAAGGCACCAGCGCATCGAGGCACCTCGCCGCAGGAGATACCCCCAACAGAGGGTTTACAGACAGAGGATGAGCTACCTCAACATGAGTGAACAGCAGTGCCAAAGGAGGCTGAAACTTTTGTGAGAGGTTGTCCGAGAGATCTGCGGACTGCTGCAGAAAGACCTGGTGCCCAGGGGGACGGGTGGACACCCCTTATCAGTGGCTGTCAAAGTCACCACTGCACTCAACTTCTTTGCCTCAGGCTCCTTCCAGGGATCATCAGCAGATATCAGCGGCATATTCCAGTCGGCTGCCCACAGTTGCGTCACCAGGGCAGGTTACCAATGCCCTTTTCGCAAAGGTGCACAATTACATGCAATTCTCAAGGGATCAAGCAAGTATAACTGCGTGTTTGGTTGGGTTTGCAAATATAGCAGGCATGCCAATGGTGCAGGGCCTCATAGACTGCACACATGTGGCCCTAAGGGCACCCCATCACAAGCCAGCTATCTTTGCCAACCGAAAGGGCTTCCACTCCCTCAACGTAAAGCTGGTGTATAACCACAAGAAGGAGTTTTTGCATGCTTGCGCCAAGTTCTGTGGTAGTTGCCATGACTCTTTCATCCTGCGGCACTATAGTGTTCCGCCAATTTTCAATCTGCCAAACCAACTTAACGGATGGCTCCTTGGTGGCAACAAGATGTGGCTAATGATGCCGATCAGGAGGCCAGCTAACGAGGCTGAAGAGCGCTACAACGCCAGCCACACGTCGACCAGGTCCATCATCGAGCAAACCATTGGGTTGTTGAAGATGCGCTTCCAATGCCTTGACCGAGCAGGTGGAGCCCTGCAGTATACACAATACAGGGTCCCCAGGATGGTCGTGGACTGTTGTGCCCTGCACAACATCACACAGCATCGTGGCTTGCAGCTTCCTGATGAGCAAGTGGCTCAGTTGCAGGCCTCCTCAGATGAGGATGAGGGTGAGGAGGAGGAGGAGGAGGATGAGGAGGTGGAGCAGCTGGAGGAGGAGGAGGAGCAGGAAGAGGACAGAGCGCCGGTCTATCAACCAGCAGCAGCGGCAGCACACGAGCACATGGCTGCCAATGATGCAATGGATGAACTTTTCCTGGCCAGATTTGCATAGGTTGCCCAAGTTGGCATATGTCCTTGGCTCCATCTTAAGACATCATAGACAACAGACATGACTCTCTGGCCTCCTTTCACTCTGGCCACCAACCTGACAACGAAAGTGTAGTGGAGCCCGCAATGTAGAGCTGCCTAAGGCGAAATAACAGATGCCATGACGCCGACATTTTGCCATCAAATCATTTTAATGCTTTCCAACAGGGATGGCATTTCATCAATACACATAAATATTCATCCAATCTGCACACAGATCTGGAGGTTATATCCCTTGCCAGCTAGACCCTGTAGGATTCACAAAATTCCCACATTTCCCAAGTTATTAATTAAGGGACCCTGAAGGACAAGTTATTCAACAAGGGAACCTGAAGGACAAGTTATTAAATAAGGGAACCCTGAAGGACAATGGCTTTTGGACTTTATGGCAAAGACTGCAAGGTTAAAAGCAGGGCCCTGCACAGCATGTCAAGTTCAAAACTCAAAACTTGGCATGCCCGGGCCTGTGGAAGACAGCTTTAATTTGTTATTTCAAACCAGACAGCTAAAGGAGACAGAACACGCATTCTTCCCTTTAAAGCAAATCAACTCAGGAAGAGGCTTAATCTTGCACAAACTTAAAACCCATCAAGACTATGCATATATAATCACCTACAGTTCAAACTAGCTACCAAGCCAGGAAGACACGGATTTACATTATGCATAAACAAACACCAAGACATTAAAAAACCATTTAACAACGGGACAACCGCCCAAAAACCAGTTAAGGTGAACGACCATAATCACCTTAACGAGCCCGCCAAAAATCAGACAATGAACTAGCCCTGATTTGGCGCGCAGATAACAAACTCGGAAATAGTATAATTGTAGGCCCACCGTTAACCAAAAGGAAGCAAGCAAGGGGGCAGAAAGAAAGCAGACTCGCAAGCAGGCACACGCTCGGGTGCAGGGTCACTCAAAACTCAAAGAAGCAGACGGAACATCACGGCGAGGAGGCACGGTGGGGCAGGCTCGACCAAAGACGACTAAGCCGCAACCGTAGCCTTACACAGAGACCAACCACGAGCACCACGGTAACAAAGGGCCGGGTAAACCATACCTTCAGATCATTACCACTACACAGGTAATGATCTAGGCCACCGCGACCGAGCCGACACCGAAGACTGCCAGCTGAACCCCAACCGCAACAAAAAACTCGACGACCAGACCACCACCAGAAGAACAAAACCCGAAGTTTTCCACTCTACAAGATAAAGTACCAAACAAAGACTTTACTCCCTATCTCCAACGGAGAAAAGAAGGTACTTACCCAGACAAATACACAACCGCGCCCTTACCGCATCTGCGGACTCCACCCAATTGAAGAATCTTCGCAGATTCTAAGGCTGAGACCACATGGCAACGGCAGGCCCCAAAGGACACAAAGAGTGAACCCCAAAACACAACGGGCTTAATTGACAGGATTCGAACTGTCAAGAAACCCCTATTGGTGAGCATAATCCCTGGCTCTTGTCGTGCAATCTAGTTAGGTATTGTGGGTGGGACAAGGGTAGGGGGATTATTAATGTGATTTTCCTTCATTGTGCCGTGTGTTTCCCATTCTTAATTAAGTTTACTTTTGAATGCCTGTAATCACTCCAGTAATTTAAGTGTATAATTTTATTGCGACTCTGAATAAAATACAGTTTTCTTGCACCAAACCAGTTGTCTACTCCAATTCTGTATCGCCGCCTGTACCTAGGTCCGGTGTCTAGAACCCAGGGGTGTGGGAGCGATTCGAACTGCTCAAAAACAGTCAGGGGCAAAGCTGACTGCACACACCACCCCCTACAACCCACACAGCCTTGTTTTCTTTGGGAGGCCTCTTCCTCCCAGATGAGTGGAAGAGCACCTCCCAGCTAGCTCTAACCCCCTCAACCAGCATTTGCAGCACTTCATCCGAGAACCTCGGGGAGGCCCTTGCTTTGGAATTAGACATAGGGGTCAATTTTCAGTGTGCCATGGAGTTGGGATTGGAGGCGTGCGGGGGGTTAAATTCCCAAATTTGGGGGTCCTGACACCATCCCGCCCAAAACCCGCCTCCATGTAAGTTTCAAAGGAGGCGGGTACCCGCCCCCCCCACTGGGACCCGCCGACCCGAGGCGGGAAGGGTTCAGTGCCAATTAACTGCCTGTTAACAGGTAGTTAACAGGCAGTTTTTAGCCTAATCCCTATTTTAAAGGTTGTCGTGTGGGATTCCCGACGGCTCCAAACCACGCCAAGTTAGAGGAGTCAGGCCGTCGGGTTGAAGGACTTGGAGGGGTCGAGATGTCAGTGTTCAGGTGAGTGATGGGTGCATGAGTGCAAAGGTAAGTGTGTTTGGTGTGTCTAAAGTGTTTAAAGGTGTTTAAATTACCTGTACTTACCTTTACAGCCTTCCTTCCTCTAGGTTTCGTGAGTCCATCATTCAGTCGGCACAGAAAGCAGAATGGCTGCGATCTGTCAATTGACAGCCTGCAGCTTTCAGTGCCGGTGAGATTTCTAACTGAGTCTGCGTAGAAGGACTCATGTTAGAAGTAAGACTGTCAATGTTTGACAGCTTCAAACAACTGTGAAACGCTGATATTTCATCTGTCAACACGTCATGACAGATGAAATTTCAGTCTGTGACGTCACCTGTTGCCGGGTGGCCCTTAATTGTCCTGCTGAGCCCACTGGGCAGGCTCAACAAGGTCAATCAAGTTAAAATCGCTTGGATTGGCCGCATCTCGATGGAGGTGGGACTACAACCCAAAAGTTGTTGTCCTGCCTCCTTCCCGACTTCTGAATGAAAATCCAGCCCATAATGTTTTCTCAAAATATGTTGCAGGTGGTGCAGCATTGGCAGAAATCCAGTGGAATAATCCAAGGCAGCAAGCAGCCCTTAAATGAGGCTGGAAAAGTGATGTCAGCAGAGGTGAGTTTTAGTCCCAAAACACTAATTGACCAAGGGCAACCCACACCTCTGAAATCAAGTGGCCAATCAGGGGAAAATTGCAATTTTTTCAAACCTATCAGTGGAGGCGGGTTTCGAACCCACCCAAACCAAAACCCGTCTCCAACCCGCCTCTAGTGAGAAAATCGCCCCCTATGTCTACGCTTCTCTAAAGTGTACAGTCCCAACTCTTTTAGCCTATCTTGATAACTAAGTTGCTTTACACTGGGAATTAGTCTGGTGGCCCTCCTTTGCACCCTTTCCAAAGCTTCAATATCACCCATCATGTGAGGAGACCAAAACTGGACACAGTATTCCAGGTGCAGCCTGACCAAAGTCTTGTAAAAGGATGGTAATAGTATGCCTCGTCTTGTACTTAATTGTTCTACGAATACGCCCCAACACCCTATTTGCTCTAGCTATCGCTTCACTGCATTGCTTGTACCTTTAAAGATGTATGCACTAGAATGCCCAAATCTCTTTCTATCTCCACCTTCTTTAATGCCTTTCCCTGAGGGGAATGAATGTTGAGCATTGCCTTGTCCGCATGCATAACACTGCACTTATCCAAGTAATACATCATTTGTCAGACATGAGCCCAATCTCCCAACACATTAAGATCTGTCTGAAGCAGGCGAGCATCATCTACCATCCTAAAACTCGCACAGACCTTAGCATCATCTGCAAATTTGCAGAAAGTGCCGCCAACACCTACATCCAGATCATTAAAAAAATAGTAAAGAGCAATGGTCCCAATATCGATCTTTGCAGGACACCCCAGGTCTCCAAACAGATCCAAATCTGTCTATAACTAACTACTTTTTGCCAATGTCCTGCCAGCCAATTCTCAATCCAGCTCATTGGCCCAGAAATTCGGGGCCCCACGGGTGAGTACGCGCAGGGTACTCACGCGTAGGCCCAACGAAACTGCCGGTTTCGTGCATGCACTGCGCATGCGTGGGGAAACCGGAACTTCCGTTCCCTTAAAGGAAGGGGTTCACAGGTCAAATGCATACGCCGGAGAGGCAGCACGTGCGCCTGGAACTTACGTTTTTTTTGCAGGTTTCTCTGGGCGGGTAAATCTCCAGGAGTTACACTTTTAAAAAGCAGTCGCAAGGCCTGCTTTTAACAAGGTAAGTGGTGAATTAAGTAAAATTAAAACATTTTTTCCACAGGTTTATTATTTTTAAATACTTTAAAGCAACATAAGTTTATTTTAGCCCTGTTAGAAACTGTAATTAATTTTTTCAAAAATTTAAATTATTGTTTAAAATAGTTATTTTATAAATGTGATTTTTAAAAAATTTATTTGAAGTTTTGGTTATGTTTTGGGGCTGATTTGTATTTATAGTTTTGACAGCTCTTCCTGTCAAATTTATGAATGGGCATTCCCTGCTTCCCTCTCCATGGCCCACGTGATCCCAGGGGACGCTTCGAACTAACTGTGCCCCTGGGATATGCAAGCACTGCGCGCCGGCAGTTGGAGGAGGCCCAGGATTGGAATCCCACGCGGGCCCACAGCACAACAGCCGGTGCGCTAGGTAAGTGCAGGTCAGAGGCTTGCACCCGCAGGAAGCCTCCGACCCGAATTTCTGGGCCAATATATTACCACTAATGCCAGAGGTTTGATCTTATAGAGAAGCCTCTTGTGCAGTACCTTATCCTAAGCATTTTGGAAGTAGAAATGTCTACTGGGCTTCACTCATCCATCAATTTAGTAACTTCTTCAAAAAATACAGTAAGAATTGTAAGATATGACCTTTTTATGAAGCCATGTCGGGAGTCCTTAACATGCCTCAAGCATCTTACCTATTACTGATGTCAATCTAATGGGCCTACAGTTACCTGGGTCCGTCTTGTCACCTTTTTTACAGATGGGGACTACATCAGTTTCCTTCCAGTCTACAGGAACCATTCCAAAGTTCAGTGAGCTATTAAAAATACAGGCTAGGGGCTCGCACAGCACTTCTGTGCTGTAAATTTCTATGCTTCTATGATTCTATGTCTGATCTCCCTGAGGACCCTTGGGTGGATATCATCCAACCTGGCTGCTCTATCTATTTCCAAGTTCTTAATTCTTTCTAAAACAATGTGTTCATTTATTATTAGTGAAGTTTGCTCTTCTGAAATCTGGTGCGAGTTGCAAATTCTCAGCAGCTTTAGCTCTACCAGCCTATTGAAACTGTATAATGTGGTCAGTGTTGGCTAGATGTTCCCCCACATGGAGGCCCGATACGAGGTCAGGGTCACTACTAAACTGTTCACTTGGGGGACGTGCTGCTCCACCTAGTGAACGTGTACGCTCCCCAGACCAGTGTGCAGCAAGTGCGCTTCTTTGAAGAAATGTCCGCTCTTTTAGGCTCCATTGACCCCCGTGAGTGCATCATCCTCGGGGGGACTTCAACTGTACCTTCGAGGAGAGGGAACGCTCTGGTGCCCGGAACAGCCTGGCAGCGATGGAGAAGTTGAGGGACCTGTTCGGGTCCTTCGACTTGGTGGACGTCCAGTGAAATCTCCATCCTGCCTCCAGTGCCTTCACTCGTGTGAGGTCTGGAGGAGGAAGGTCCAGAATTGACCGCCATTACATTTCCTGGGCGTATGTCTCCCACGTTCTGGTGATGTCCATGCGGCTGGTGCCATGCTCAGACCACCACCTGGTGTGGATAGAGGTCGCCCTGCAACGTGCATGGGTGGGGTCCGCACACTGGCATTTTAACAACATGCTGCTGGAGGACGAGCGGTTCCGGGATTCATTCCGTCAATTTTAGGCCGACTGGAGAAGGAAGCAGGGGGACTTCCCCTCCTTGAGGCTATGGTGGGATATGGGAAAGGCTCACATCCATCTCTTCTGTTAGGAGTATGCGACGGGGTTGACCAAGAGACAGAAAGCCCAGCAACTGGATCCGCGACCTCACGTACGCGCCTCGGGACCCGACGAGCTGCAGGTCCTTCAGCGCACCCTTCTTCTCTTCGTACACCTTCCACAGGGCCGGGTCCTCGACGACTTGACCGAGACGGGACTCCAGGTCAAGCACCTCCTTCTCCAACCGCCCGATCCGAGCCTCCCACCTCTTGGTCGACCCCTTCGCGTACTCCTGACAGAAGAGATGGACGTAAGCCTTGCCCACGTCCCACCATAGCCTCAAGGGGGGGAAGCCCCCCCGCTTCCTTCTCCAGTCGGCCCAGGACCGACGAAATGAATCCTGGAACCGCGCGTCCTCCAGCAGCAGGTTGTTAAAATGCCAGTGCGCGGACCCCCCCCCGTAAGGTCTTGTCCCTGTTTTGTCTCTGTGCCTCTGGCCTCATCTGTGTCTTGTTAATGTATTTGTCTCCTGTCTCATTTGATTAATTATGTCACGTGACCACTCTGGCCTGTATTTAAGCTTCCTGTTTCCTGTCCTCTTTGCTCAGTCCTGGGTTCGCCTGCCTGCAAGTAGCAGCTCTCTCGAGTCTCCGTGTTTTCGAGTCTCAAGGAAGCATCTTTCAAGTTCTACCCGGTCTTGAGTCCTTGGATAGGTTTCCTGCGCTTGGGTCCACTACCGTAACCCTAGCAAAACGGCCCCGTGAATGCACGGACCCGTGACAGTAGGACTGAGCCATACATGGACCCAGCAGAAACCAACCAGCCAAGGTTTGAAACTCTCGAGTTAATTTTCGAGCTCTCTTGGGCAAATATTTGGTCTCCTAGGAAGAAGACTCCCCGCTGTGTCTGTGTTTAATTTTTGAGTCTCCTAGGAAGAAGACCCCCTGTGTGTTAAATTTTCGAGTCAATTTTCAAGTTTTCTGGGCCTCCTGTTGTGTTAAACTTTCAAGTCAACTTTCAAGTTTCCTGGGCCTCCCGTTGTGTTAAACTTTCAAGTCAACTTTCAAGTTTCCTGAGCCTCTCATTGTGTTAAACTTTCTAGTTAACTTTCAAGTTTCCTGGACCTTCATAGTGTTAAATTTTCGAGTGAACTTTCAAGTCTACTGGACCTTCATTGTGTTTAACTCTCAAGTTTCCTGGCCTTCTACTGTGTTAAATTCTCAAGTTAAATTTTCAAGTGAACTTTCAAGTCTCCTATGTTAAATACAAGTGAACTTTCAAGTCTCCTGGGCCTCTCGTAGTGTTAAATTCTCAAATCAACTCTCAAGTCTCCTGGGCCTTCATAGTGTTAAATTTTCGAGTGAACTTTCAAGTCTTCTGGGCCTTCGTTGTGTTAACTCTCTAGTTAACTTCCAAGTTTCCTGGGCCTTCGTTGTGTTATATTTTCAAGTCAACTCTCAAGCTTCCTGGGCCTCTACTGTGTTGGACCCCCAAGTGAACTCTCAGGCCTCCTGTTGGCCTTCATAGTGTTAGATTTTCGAGTCAACTTTCAAGTTTCCTGGCCTCCCGTTGTGTCCAACTTTCAAGTCAACTTTCAAGTTTCCTGGGCCTTCATAGTGTTTAACTCTCAAGCTTCCCGGCCCTCTACTGTGTTAAATTCTCAAGTTAAATTTTTGAGTGAACTCTCAAGTCTCCTGGCCCTCATTGTGTTAAACTCTCGAGTGAACTTTCAAGTTTCCTGGACTTTCATTGTGTTAACTTTCAAGCTTCCTGGGCCTCTACTGTGTTAGACTCCCAAGTGAACTCTCAAGTTTCCTGGGCCTTCATTGTGTTAAATTCTCAAGTGAACTTTCAAGTCTCCTGGGCCTCTCGTAGTGTTAAATTCTCAAGTCAACTCTCAAGCTTCCTGGGCCTTCATTGTGTTAAACTCTCGAGCTCTCTTGGGCAAATATTTGGTCTCCTAGGAGGAGGACTCCCCCCTGTGTTTGTGTTTAATTCTCGAGTCCCCTAGGAAGAAGACCCCCGCTGTGTTTTGCTACTCTCCTGGGCAAGTTAATTTTCAAGTTCCCCTGGGCAAGTTAAGTTTTCAAGTTCCCCTGGACAAGTTAAACTTTCGAGTTCTCCTGGACAAGATAAACTCTCAAGCTCTCCTGGACAAGTTAAACTCTCGAGCTCTCCTGCACAAGATAAACTCTCAAGTTATCTTGGGCAAATATTTGGGCTTTTGCTGTGTTTTGTGCTGTTGAACTCTCGAGCGCTCCCGAGCTCCCACTGTGTTTTTTTGTGTTTAATTCTCGAGTCACGCTAAAAATAAAGTATAAAGAGAAAAAATAAAAAAAATAAAAAAAAAAATAAAAGAGTGATCATCTTAGGCTTATGGGACGTCAGGTGCCGTCCCTAAAAGGGGGGGTACTGTAACGGCTGCAGCGGCACTTCCCTCTGCTCGCCGCCTGAGGGCGGTTTTTGAGGCCTCGGTGCACTGCTGCCGTGCCTTTTTGGGCCCCTCTCCTCACCTGTTTCTCGAGTAATTGGTCTCATCAGAGTAATCAGGCTAGTTAATAAAGTTGTTCGGTTTTGTCCCTGTTTTGTCTCTGTGCCTCTGGCCTCACCTGTGTCTTGTTAATGTATTTGTCTCCTGTCTCATTTGATTAATTATGTCACGTGACCACTCTGGCCTGTATTTAAGCTTCCTGTTTCCTGTCCTCTTTGCTCAGTCCTGGGTTCGCCTGCCTGCAAGTAGCAGCTCTCTCGAGTCTCTGTGTTTTCGAGTCTCAAGTGAATCTCCTTTCGAGTGTTACCATGTCTCTGTGTTTTCGAGTCTCAAGTGTATCTCCTTTCGAGGGTTACCCTGTTTCTATGTTCTCGAGTCTCAAGGAAGCATCTTTCAAGTTCTACCCGGTCTCGAGTCCTTGGATAGGTTTCCTGCGCTTGGGTCCACTACCGTAACCCTAGCAAAATGGCCCCGTGAATGCACGGCCCCGTGACATCCGGTCCCTCCATAAGTCTCTCAAATTTAAATTTGCCATCATTTTTATAATCATCCCTCTGGGGTTATCCTCTTTAAAGGTCATCTGGGCTGAAATGTCCATCCAAGATAAAAATACATTAAAATCCCCCACTATACAAGGATTTTCCACCTCTGCCACTTCAGTGAATAACCCCCGAAAAAACTCGCGACGCTTGCAATGGTCGTTCGGTGCATAGATATTAAAAAGATCACAATTAAATCCCTCCAATTTTACCCTTAGGCGTAAAAATCTCCCCTCAGTGTCCTTGTCCACCAAGGCAATGTTCTCTTCTATGGACGGACTCACCAAAACAGCCACCCCTCTACGGTTATTGTTTGCACAACTTGCAATCACCTCTCCCTTCCAAACCTTCTGAGCTCTTTCTAGAATATCCTCATCCCAAAAGGTTTCTTGCAGACACAACAAGTCCATGCCTTTAAAACCCTGCAACAACTGCTGCAATTTCTTCTCACCCCTCAGTCCGTTCACATTGATCGAGACCAATGTAATCATGGCTCCAAAGAAGGGAAGTATGCCCAATAATCTCCCCATCATTTAATCTCTGGCTCTGCCCTCCTCTCATGCTCCTTCTCAACTTTTCGGGCAGCTGTTGCTTTTTCCTGCAGCCTCCGGCTCTTTTTCCCCTCCTGTTTGACCCCTCCCTGCTGTTTCAGCCTCTTCCTTGCCTTAAGTTTGGACCCAGGAGCTGCCCTTTCTCCCTCCTTCTGCCCCTCACTAACCTTTCCCTTTCCACATGATGCCACCCCATCCCCGACTTCCATGTCTCTGTCCCCCTCTAATTCCTCACACTCAAGCTCTTCTGCAACCCCCTGTGCCTGCTTCCCGTCAGATACATAATCCTGCTCCCCGTCAGATACTTCATCTCTGATAGAGAGTCTTCCTGCTATTGCAGTTTCTCCCACTGTGCCGCCCCCCTCAACCATGTCTCTACCTCTGACCTTTGCACCTTGTTCCCTCACTCCATGGGACAATGGCGCACCTGAATTGTTCCCTTCTGACGTCTCTATCTCGCCGATCCCATTCTGCTGTCCCTTTAAGGCTCCTGCCTCTTGCACCCTCTCCCCGCCCTGCCCCCTCCCGCTCACCAAAATATCCGACTCCCCGCCTCTCCCCGGAGCACTCACTTCCACCACACACCCCGCTCCTGCCTCCTCTCCCCCCGCAGACACCAGACTCCCCAGGGGGAGCCGAACTGCACTAAGGCTCGAGTCTGCACTCGACCCTTGCTGCCCGCTGCTGTCTTTGTTCCCCTCCATAGCACTAACCCTGTTTTCCACCATCTCCATCACGATCTCCGCTCCGCCAATCTCTGCCTCTTCCTGTGCTCCTTTTTCCTTCATTTTACCGGCTGTGTGCTCCGACTGCACCGCACCTCCGGCCATTCCACACTCCTCTCCTGCTCCTTCTCCCATCTCCTCATCACTCATTTCACTCCCTTCTGCCACACACTCACAGCGGGCGGGGCCTTTACGACACACCCCACAGCTCTCCGCCTTGCAGCTCCACGCGATATGTTCCGACTCACCACAATTGTAACAATACAAATCAGGACAGTTTCTTACGAGATGGTCATGTCCCAGACAATAGTAACACACCTTTACTTGGTTATCGTGCAGCACACGAAAGTACTGTACTCCTTCCAGTGTCTCAAACTTCATACTGTAAGGCAAAGACCTCACCCCCTCTGGGAACCGCACCTTTACATACCGGGTTCCGTCTGCTACCCGTGTTCCCGGATAGTACCTCCTCTTTATTTTGGAACAGATTTTAATGTCCCACGACTCCAACTTTTTGCTCAGCACTTCGTCCTCGATGTACACAGGTAAGTTCAAAAATGAAACCACCACCTCCTCTGAATATAGCAGAGTCACCTCCAAAAATTTCTCCCCAACTTTCAGACTGAGCAGCAGTTTTTCCACCGCCTCACGGCCACTGACCGTCACCTCAAATCCCACATTTGGTTTTGGTCAGCAGGCAAAACAGCTTCCCTCACCACAGTCCTCATGAGCCACCTGGATTTTATCCCAGGCTCGAATCTTCTTATCTTCACATTGCACCACCACCGTATTTTCTTTACCAAACCTCCTGAGGTCCCGGCCCAAATCTTTGGGCCTTTTTTTCCCCCTTCCCACCACAGTTCCTTCCCTAATAAAATTCCTCTCGGGAATATTGTCCTCTGAGGGGCCCGGCACTCCGGACCCCTCAGCAGCCATCTGGCTGTTTTTTGTGGGCCAAAAAGGCCCTAAAACCTGAAAACAACACCCCAAAACCCTCCACCAACTTTTTACAAAACCTCCTCCAACACCCAGCTGCAATTAGGCAACCAGTCACACCTGGCTCACTCCTAGCCCCTCCCACCTAGAGAGTGCTACCCACTGAGCCGCAGCTGACACTTCAATGAATCCACTTTAAGAGGAAGGGCCCAGTCTTGCGGCTCAGTCAGCACCCGTTTTATGTGAACAATGGATGTCGGGAGCACTGTTCAGCCACTTGGACTACATCATGAAGCCAGGACAGCATTAGCATTTTTCAGACTTTTAGGGCTCAATTTTCCAAGCCCCGAGGAGGCTGGTTTGGAGGTGGGAGTGGTGGGAAAATTGCAGAATCGGGGGGCAGGAACCCATCCCGCCCCCAACCCACCTCCGTGCCAATGTCCCAGGAGGCGGGGACCGGACCTGTGCTGGGAGCTGCCTCCCCGAAGCGGGAAGGGGATTAGTGCCAATTAACTGCCTGTTAACAGGTAGTTAACAGGCAGATTTTTGCGTAATCCCTATTTTTAGCCCTGAAGTGTGGGCTTCCCGACGGCTCCGAACCACGCCAAGTTAGCGAGGTGGACCGTGGTTCTGCAGGGGTTGGAGGGGTCGAGATGTCTGTTGTGCAGGTGAGTGATGGGTGCATCTGTGCAGAAGTAAGTGTGTGAGGTGAGTGTAAAGTATTTTAATAAGTTTTACTTACCTTTACTTTCTCCTGCAGGCTTCCTTCCTTCAGTTCCCAGGAGTCCCTCAGCTCATCGGCACAGAAAGCAGAATGGCCACTGAACTGTCAAAAGCTGCAGCCTCTGCTTTCTGGTCTGGAGAGATCTCTAACTGAGTCTGAGTGGAAGGACTCAAGTTAGAAGACAGATTCAGTGTTTGACATCTTCACAGAGCTGTCAAATGCTGATTTTTCATCTGTCAAAAGCTCTTGACAGATGAAATTTCAATCGCTGATGTCACCAGTAACTAGGTGTTCCTTAATTGGCCTGCTGAGCCCGCTGGGCGGGCTTAACAAGGTCAATCAAGGGAAAATAGTGTGGGTTGGCCACAAGTCGATGGAGGCGGGACTACAACCCAAAAAGTGGGAGTCCCGCCTCCAAAAGCTCCCCATTGACAAAATCCAGCCCTTAGTGTCCCTGGGTCATGACAGGTGATAAATTATAACATGGGGCTCTGGCACCTGATATACAGAAGCCCGTTGGTGCCAATGTCACATTATTAGCCCCAAATTCAGTTTTTTCATAACTCCATCCAAGTTCTATGTTGCAAAACAGTTATTGCTAACAAAAGTTGAGAAACATACCTGCCCAAATTCATTTCTTCTGCTTTTGTGGTCAGGTAGAAACAGTAAATGTGAAATCTTGTCATGGCCAGGATTTCTTAATCTTTTGAACACTGGAACTTCCCAAAATGTAAAGTAAGACAATGTTTATTTCCTGATTTACTGATATAAAATAGAATTAAACATTCCAACCATCCACGTTTGACACAGATAGCTGGGTACTAGGGTTCACAGCAAACATCAGCGCACATCAGGCAATCCCCCCGAGGCACCACTCTTGTTCCTGCTTCTGCTGTAAGTGAAGTCAGATAGGGCGTTGTAGTCCCAACATTAACTGAGGATAATGGGATTAAGAGATTGCCAACAGGAACTGGGGATGAAAAAAAAAGCTGGAAAGGGGAAGAGTGCCAGTTTGAATTAGGGGGAATGGGGGGGAAGAGTGACAGGTTGAACTGGAGGGAGGGAGAGAAGAGTATCAGGTCAAATTCGGGTGAATAGGAAGAAGATTGTCAGGTTAAATGGGACGTGGATAGAGCAGAAGGTTAGCTTGAATTGATGAGTTGGGGTGGAACCAGAGTGTCCGTATGAGGTAGGTGTGGGGGAAGGGTTAGGTTGAGCTGAGGGAGTTAGGAGGAAGAGTGTCAGCATAAACTGGGAGGATGGAAACAGAAGGAGTTGCCCTGTAAAAGTGTGTGGGTGGTGGTTAGACAGGGCATCGTGTCTCTGTGAACTGAGTCTGGAAGGAGTAAAGTACCATGTGCTGTGGATAAAGGGGAACCGGTGGATGTACTGTACTTAGATTTCCAGAAGGCATTTGATAAGGTGCCACATCAAAGGTTATTGCGGAAAATAAAAGCTCATGGTGTAGGGGGTAAAATATTGGCATGGATAGAAGATTGGCTAGCTAACAGGAAACAGAGAGTAGGCATAAATGGGTCATTTTCTGATTGGCAAGATGTAACGAGTGGTGTGCCACAGGAATCAGTGCTGGGGTCTCAACATTTTACAATTTATATAAATGATTTGGATGAAGGGACCGAAGGTATGGTTGCTAAATTTGCTGATGACACAAAGATAGGTAGGAAAGTAAATTGTGAAGAGGACATAAGGAAGCTACAAAGGGATATAGATAGGTTAAGTGAGTGGGCAACGATTTGGCAAATGGAGTATAATGTGGGAAAATGTGAAGTTGTCCATTTTGGCCGGAAGAGTAAAAAAGAAGCATATTATCTAAATGGTGAGAGTTTGCAGAGCTCTGAGATGCAGAGGGATCTGGGTGTCCTAGTGCATGAATTGCAAAAGTTTACTATGCAGGTACAACAAGTAATTAGGAAAGCTAATAGAATGTTATCGCTTATTGCGAGGGGAATTGAATACAAAAGTAGGGAGATTTTGCTTCAGTTATACAGGGCATTGGTGAGACCACATCTGGAGTACTGTGTACAGTATTGGTCTCCTTATTTAAGGAAGGATGCAAATGCGTTGGAAACAGTTCAGAGAAGGTTTACTAGATTAATACCTGGAATGGGCGGGCTATCTTATGAGGAAAGGTTGAACAGGCTAGGCTTGTATCCGCTGGAGTTTAGAAGAGTAAGAGGTGACTTGATTGAAACATATAAGATCCTGAGGGGTCTTGACAGGGTGGATGTGGAGAGGATGTTTCCTCTTGTGGGAGAATCTAGAACTACGGGTCACTATTTAAAAATAAGGGGTCACCCATTTAAGACAGAGATGAGAAGTCTTTGGAACTTTGGAACTCTCTTCCTCAGAGGGCAGTAGAAGCAGAGTCTTTGAATATTTTTAAGGCAGAGGTAGATAGATTCTTGTTAAGCAAAGGGGTGAAAAGCTATCGGGGGTAGGCGGGAATGTGGAGTAATCAGCCATGATCTTATTGAATGGCGGAGCAGGCTCGAAGGGCCGAGTGGCCTACTCCTGCTCCTAATTCGTATTTTCGTATGTTTGTATGGACTGTGGGGGTTAGATGTAGGTGAGTGACTGTTGAGGGCTCGTGTCTGGTTGGTCTGTTGGCAATCCAGTGGGCCTCAATCCCAGTAAATATGCCAGGATCACACCAGCCAGTGCCCTCTGGCACTGACCTCAACTGACTTCCAGAGTCACCAGGAGGGTGCTTAATTTGCATAGGGTCAGTGGGCACATGTTCCACTACAAGTCTATATTCAGCATACACCTGCCCCATCTAGTCATAAAATTTGTCACATCCAATCACCGCTCCTGGTCCAATGGAATCATCCCTTGGCCAGCAAAGCCCCATCCCGATTTTTCAAAAATTGGTCAAGCTTTCGGTGTCCAGGCTGGTTCCCTGGTCTGGACCCTCCAACGGTGGAGCCCACTTCCACTCATATGGAGGATGACACTCCTCATCGCACTCGCTGTGCACGCCTCCAGTTCTACACCAGGTCCTGACTGAGCTGGGGAAGCAGGAATTCCTGGTGCATGGGGCACCCCACACCATTTGCCTTTTAAGGGCTGGGCAGATGATCAGCCCCTTAATAAGGCTGCCCAGAAAATCCTGCAAATGGTGTAGACCCAGTGTAACTGAATCCCTGCCCTCTTCTGATGGGTGCTATCAGTTTCCTCCATAGTTATGGTTGGAGTTCAGCAGAACCCCTGAGGAATTTTGGGGTCCAGTTTTCTACAAAAGTCATAAATTGTCCCTTCATTTTTAGGAGAAAAAAATACCATTCTCATATCCATTGCAGTTGACAAATTACTGGAAAATGCATTACATAAACTGAGAAGCATCTAAAAGTACAACAAAACTGGACATTGGTTCATCAGCAGCTGCAGAAATTTATTCCACCACAATCTGTAACCTCATGGACCAGCATATCCCTCATTCCCATCCTCATCCTCAATGATGGCTTAGCTCAGCACGAGTACAAAAGACATTGCGGAAGAATTCTCAACCATCTTCAGCCAGGAGTGCTGAGTGGATGCTCCTGTAGAATTTGCTAAATTAATATTGTACTATAAGGGTCCTTTGGCAGAAGAGGCCTTGGTTTAAAGACTGTTTTAAAAGAAGCCCAGAAACAGGGGCATATAAAATGGCCGCCAGACCCCGTGACCGACTTATTGGGACACTTTAAAATGGTTCCTGCAATCCCCAGACAGCCTTTGTGGATTCAACCCACAGTCAGTTCTGGAAGCCGTTTCTGAGAAAATGAAACTAGACACGTACGCAAATCCAGCCAGATCGGCCTGTAGATAAAGGCCATCAAAATGTTTACCCGGACAAAGAGGAACAGTTTCATATTCATGAGAAGAGCATCAATGACACCAAGAAGACATTAAAACATTACCAGGTCATTCCAGACCAGAGATGGCCGTCACCGGCCATCCCGAAAGCAGTTTAAATATAATAACTATCCCGCTGTGCTATAAGCCCACCAAAAGTTAAACAAAGACTAACCTTGATTTGGCGGGAGATAAAGCCTTCTCCTGAGAAGTATATCTGGGGGAACCCGGGGGTAGCAAAAGAGGGCAGTCATCATGGTGCTATCATCGTATTGGTGGCATCATCGCTTGAAGAAGAAGAAGAAGGTGATTCGAGTCTGCATCCCGCCCCAGGGTAACCATTGGGAGATCGTCGACAAACCCCGGGCCATTTGATGAGACAAAGAGGCAGAAAACTACAGAAGAAACCTATATGAAAGCCGGCTAGAGGCTTCCAACCGTGGTCAAGCAGATGGTCTCTTCCCCCACATCGACATCCAGGCCCATTGAGATCCAGCCTGTCCGTGACCTTCACCTCGAAGAAGAGAAGGCGTGTCGCAGCTTGCAGCCCGCAGCGCTGACCACGAGGAGACAGGACGCCTGAAAGGATCAAAACGCAGACATGTTTCAAAACCTTGCAATTCCTAGTTGGATTGGTGAGCATGTTTCTGGCCCTACATAATCGGATCTCGATAGGTTAAAGGGGGTGGGCATTTTGGGTATAATTAACATGAGTTGTTGTCCCTCGATGTTCCGTGTGTTTCCCCATTTCATGATGACTTTTGTAAAGTATAATATGCCTGTATCTATTTTAACTAGTACTGTATTGTTATGATTTGTTTTTCCCTCCCATGTACCCTCTTATTTGCTTGCATTTGATTTGTTTTTCCTTATGCAATAACATTTCATTTTGTTTCATTAATCTTGGTTTATAAGAGTATTCTCTGCATTGTAGTTCCTGCACCTAAGACCAGTGTCTAGAACCTAAGGGGCGAGTGGGTCGAACCACTGAAGGTTTTACTGTGCAAAAGAGAGAGAGAGGCCTCTGGTGTGAGAAACCTCTGCGACCTCAGAGAGAAAACCCCTTTCAGAAAATGGCGACCACAGCAGGCTACTGGCAGCAGGATTGCAATGTATTAGACCCAAGTTTGAATGGTCGAAATGCAATGGATGAGAGGATAGCGGATTATGTCTTTGGTAAGGTAAATCTCACTAAGCAGTGGATTTCCGATCTCTTACTGGATGGGCGTCCGGTAGACACAGCCATCAGGTGGACAGAGAGCAAAGAGCATAAGAAGTCAGTGGAAAAGGCAGTGTGGCTGATGTGCTACAAGAAACAGGTCCAGATTTTGGACAGAATCGTTGCAGCACAGGCAGCCAAGATCACTACCCAGGCAGCAAAAATAGAGGAAAAGGCCATGGGTGGGGAAAAACTCATCACAGCGCTTCATGCGCTGAATCAGGAACGCCAAGTCGTAACCAGCCAACATCAGGCTAGAATAGAGTATCTGGAATGCCAGGTTACTGAGGCAAAGATGCATGAAGCGAGAATACGGGAGAAAAACGCCCGCCTCGCACAACAGCTAAGAGCGCAGGAGGAGAGAGTAGTGGAAGTCAAGGCAGCTTACAAGCTGGCTCTAGAACATGGGTTTGAGAGCGCAGACCATGGCCCCTGCCAAAAGACCATAGAGGACCTGAGAATGGCCTTGGTTAAGGCAAAAGGCATGGTATGCCTCGTAAGCCCAAAAGCAAGTCAGATTGACTTTTTGCAGGAATCCAAACACCCGATTCCTTGCAAAGTAGTTGCAGCACCAGCCACTGAACCCTCAGCCCCGCCGAGCTATAGTGAGGCTTGGCCCGAGAAGGGGGTGGTGGAAGAAAGGGTAGCCGAGGTGGTACAGGAAGAGGAACAACCCCTGGTAGTGAAGCTGGAGCCGGCACCAATGTGTCCGACTCGGCACCAGAGGTTCGGTCTCAACGCCGCAGATGGCACGAACGGACCCCACGTGAACCAGATCGTGGTGCCCTACGCTGCCCCACAACTAAGATCCATGGTGAGCCACCTCCCAAGACTCACGGTAAAGGGAGATCCCTCAGTTCATTTCAGGGAGATAGAGGAGACAGCCGCCATCAATGATTGTGATGATCTTGAACAGGCAAAGAGGCTGCTCTTTTCCCTGGATAGCACAATCCTTCAGAGCCTCTCAGACGAGAGTAAGAGGGGGCAAAAAGGGTATACGGATCTCAGGGATGAGATCTTGGAAGTTATGGGAGTGGACGACGGTAATCCGTTCCAACGGGTGGAAGGGACTGTGCAGCTAACTGGAGAAACCCCACGGGTTTTCGCAGAAAGGCTGTGGCCAGTGTATCGACGCAGTTGTCCGGGCATGCCTGAACGGGTTGCAATGAACGCCGAACAGCGGGTTCATTGGCTCCGTTGCTTGGTTGCCAACAGCTTGCCACAGATACAGGCCCTAGCCAAATCTTGGTTTGACCCCCAAGGTCCCGGTGTCACGGAGGAAACGGTGCTCCACCAGCTCACTGTTGCATACAAGAATTGTAGAAGTCAGGAGGTGCCTCCCTCTAAGGGAAAGGTGCATGAGGCAAAACCCGCAGCCCCAAGTAAGAAGGAGTGGCATCAGGAGGGGAATCGCCCTGCCCAAGCCAAGCTCAATTGCTACGGGTGTGGGAAGGATGGACATTGGCGCAAGGACTGTAAAAATCCGTGGAAGGATAATAAGGGAAAATCTCCCGCAGCCCAAGCCCAAGCCCAGATCGCCGCCCCAGCACCGGCCCAAACACAAGCCGCAGCTCCTGCCCCAGCAAAGGGAGCCAGTGCAGCTATGGATCCTGCTGCGATAGAATCAATTTTAGAGACAATGCGGTCTCGTATGATCGCGCAGGGGAAGATAGCCGTCACCACTGGTCTTGTCGCTCCCGAAACCCCGACCTCTGTGCCCAAATGACTAGAGCCGGCACAGCCCGTCTACCTGTGCGCGCTGCGATATGATGTATGGAGGCGACCCCTCATGGAGATGGAGGTGGAGGAGGTAAAAGGGACCTATTTGTTGGATACGGGGGCATTGTGCACCGTGATCCACGCAGATAACCGCACCGCCTCGCCTCTGTCCACTGGGGTTCCATACCTTCTGTCGGGCTTCACAGGCGAAGAACAGGCTGGCGCACACTCCATTCCCCTCTCCATTCATTTAGGACCACTCCGCACCACGTGGAAGTGCACACTAATGAAGTGGGAGGTGGGGGGTGGAACGGGAGTCTTTGGGTCTGATTTCTTGGTAGCACATGGGATCCTCGTGGACCTGAGAAATCACTGTCTCTGGGGAGCGGGTACGGGTGTGAAAGGGATAGAGGATGCCAAGGTCAACCCAACGAAAGCACGGGTCGGCCGGCGGGAAGTAAAATTCTTGAGTCTGACCCTCCGCACTGGCGAGAGAGACATAGACCAGGATAGACAGGAATTGGTGCAAGATCCACTGGTCCCCGCCATTCGCGCAGTGAAGGTACCCCGACGCAACAAGTGGTTTCACATAAAGCGGTGCAAACTGTTTAAGCTGGGCGCAAAAGAACCAACAACTGAGGCCAGGTCTGAGGGCAAAAATCCTCAGCCTGAGGCGTGCAACCAGTCACAGACCACACAGGCTGGAACCGCAGCCTGCCTGGAGGGAGAAACTGTCCCGCCCACCTGGGAGGTTTTCCCAATGGCCTGGGACTCGGACTCGGAGAAGCCCGAAGACTAAGGCCCTCCTCCTGATCCGAACGCCATCGGGGGGGAGTCCGAACAGCTAGGCCCCGCCCTTGACACGATTCTGGAGGAGGTGGAGTCGGGGGACGATGATCCCGCCCTCAACTCAATCTTAGGGGAGGTAGAAATTGGGGGCGGAGATCCTCCACCTGTAAGGACAGGTGAGGAGGAGTCATCTGCCACAGACCCAAATCCCAAAGGGGCGGAGCCTGAGGGAAGGGAGCCGAAGCCGGCAGCCGTGGAGGTGCCACGGGCTGTGAGGGCTAAAGTCCCAACCGAAGGTCTGCTCGCTAAGGGAGCCACGCCCAAAGTGCCTCTTCGCAGGTCGGCTCGAATGCCTCAGCCGGTAAAACCTTGGCCCGATTCCCCCGATTTCAGTAAACGCCGACTTGGGAAATCCCTGGCAAAAGCAGTCCCCAATTGACAGCAATAGGCTGCGGGGGACCCAAGCCACAGGTCAGTGCAGCCCCGCCACAAGGAGCGGCGAGCTGCAGTCCAGTCAGGGATTAGGTAAGCAGCCCGGGGACGGGCGGCGCTGTACATAAGTTAAGTTTAAGTTTAATTAAATTTAAGGTGTGTAAATATTAAAGTGATTAGTGTAATAAGTAGTTTTGGAATCTGCCCAGCATGTGTGTTGTTTGGGATCGAGGTCGAAAGACCCGATCATGCCTTCACCTAGGCCAGAATCTCTCGGGAGCCTGGCTGTATCGTTTAATTTGTTACAGGAACCAAAGAGATGATGAGAGGAATTCTCGTCGCATTCGCGGTGATCGGGTGTAGCGGGGCCTATCGGGGCCGCACCAAGGACTCCATGATTTACGGGTGCTCTGGTGACACAGCCCCCATCGCGACCGATGGGTCAGGCGCTCGGGGCGTTGAGGAGACAGCCACCTATTTCCACGAAGGGAGGTGGCCAGGATGGCTGGGGTTGAACTTTACGGAATACTCCAGCCATCCGGGTTTGCATACCGAGAGACTTCCCTAATGTGTCCCCGAGTGAAGGTCATCGCACCCAGAGTCAGCGTCACCGCCGGGAAAAGGATTTGCTTGCAATGTTTCGGACATGTTCCTTTGGACCGATGGTGGTGGCTGCGCAAGTTGAGCAAAACCATGAAGAACTCCACGGTCGAGTGGGAGAGACTGGGTAACAATACCCATCGGACTATTACGGGGTCCCATGGGGGGTTGAGTGTCTGTTGGGACAAATGGTGGGAACCAGATGTGGGGTTCAGAACGCGTCTGCCCTACAGGCATCTCCATTTTTTTTCCAAAGGCAGTGGCAAGATGCTGGGAAAGGGATGAGGTGGGACGTCAGCACACGGGCGTGCGGAGTCCCATACTCTCAGATCCCAGTAAACGCCACTGAGCTCATCACCCGCCCCCGCAAGCCCCTGCCCACGATTCCGGGAGCAAAAGCCCGCAAGGAAGGGTGCCCCATCACTACCAAGGGACCCGGGAATGGATTGGTATTAGTACCCACAGGTCAGGTGCTGTACCAAGGGGTGCACTACGCGGTGGCTTCAGTGATTTTAAACCTCACCAAGGTGCGATTGCCAGAGTGGTGCCCCAAGGAAACGGAGCAATTGTACCAGGTCCTGTTAACAAACATGTTCAGGCAGTTTTATGAATTCGACTTTGCTGATGTAGACAGAGCTGGATTGTACACCACACCACATGAGGTTTTGGACAGGGTAGGGAGACAAAGAAGGGGTACAGTAAATGATATTTTTACAGATTTTAACAAAGGGACTTCCGTCATCAACACTCTGGATGACGTGGAGCTGCAGACCCAGATCAATGGTTTGAAAACACAGTTAAAAAAGATACTGACGGATGAGAATAAGGTAGTGGGTTCTGAGTTACATGAGGACCAGGCCATGACACTACACTTAAAAGAAATTATTGCTGAGCTGGAGAAACACGCGAAAACGGTAAATGCTCTCATCAGGGAGGATCGGAATGCGTCCGATCAGGCTGCGGAGAATGAAGATTGCGTGCTGTTCGGGGCGTGGTTACTGGGCGAGGGCCGCAGTAATCTGGAGGATTTAAAACAAGGTTTAGCCCCCTCCTGGATCAGCAACAAGCACCTCGCAGCCCTCTACCCTTTTGAGAACGCATTGAGTCCGTGCCAGCTCAGACTAGCTTCAGAGGCCTACCCAGTCCCAGTGGACGGTCTAACCATACCATTATGGGTATAATGGTAAGAATGCCGGTGATGGGAAAGACAGCTAAATCCGCCCCGGTATACAGGGTGGAGAACATTGGAGTCATTCAGGGGGGTGCACGCATTCGCTACACAGCGGTCCCACTTTACGTCATTCGATGGGAGCATGCAATGACGGGTACCAGCCTCTCGGGGTGCCGGAGCCGGGGAGCACACATCATCCTGTGTCCCCAGCACTTGAATGCCTATTCGAAACCACAGTGCGGGTTCAGAACTGCTGGCGCGAAGCCTATAAATTGCACCATGGAGGCAATGGCACAAGGCCATGTGCCCCCGCAGGTGGCATATATAGGAGGTGGGACATACTGTGTCACCACTGCAGCATCCCACTACCAGAAGTTCAAGTGGCCCAAGAGCGAATTGTCCCCATTCCTGGACCTTCCACTGTTCACATCACTGTTAAAGAGAATTCCACCGATCTGCAATGATTCGTTGCACAATTTGGATATATCATTGCCCCTCTCCCTGAACACCTCACCAAGATATTAAAAGCCGTTGTCGTTTCACAGAAACATTTCTACACACTGGAGCAGAAGACTTTAGAGATAGGGGCAAACATATTCGATATAGTAACCCCACCGTGATGGGATCTGTTCACAAATATAGAAGTCCCTTCTTGGATTAGGATAGCCACTCACATCCTTGTAGTATGTCAGGTTTTTGTTGTAATCTATTTACTGTTTGTACACTGTAAAAAGGTCAGACATTCGCAGAAGTATGAGAACAGGGGAGAATGGAGGGAGCATTATGTGCGGGTAGAAGAAGAGACACCCGTTTAGATTTTTGCTGCTATGTTTAAAGTTAAAGTTTCCCTCCCTCCTCTATGTTTGATGTTTGTTCATGGGTATTTTGTGTGTGTACTTTATTTTTACTATTGAAGTTTTATTGAGCGAGTTGTTATTAATTTAAAAAAAAATGTGTATGAACCAGGTGGTGTCGGGGTATTAGGCCCCCCTCCACGCCTGGAAGTGAATGTGTCAGATTTTAAATCCAATGTATTGCCATCTATAGATGCTTAATGTACACTGTAGGTTTTCTGAAATGGGAAATGCATGTGTCGTGGGGTCATAGATATGTAAATACAGGGGATGGTTTAATTATGGAGAGTCAGAAAATTTTGCTCACCCAGAATTATCATACTTCAAGCAAGTTATAGTATCATCAGGGGGTACTGTAGAATACGCAAAATTAACATTGTACTATAAGGGTCCTTTGGCAGAAGAGGCCTTGGTTTAAAGACTGTTTTAAAAGAAGCCCAGAAAAAGGGGCATATAAAATGGCCACCAGACCCCGTGACTGACTTATTGGGTCACTTTAAAATGGTTCCTGCAGTCCCCAGACAGCCTTTGTGGATTCAACCCACAGTAAGTTCTGGAAGCCGTTTCTGAGAAAACGAAACTAGACACGTACGCATACATATAGATTGGATGCTGATCCAGCCAGATCGGCCTGTAGATAAAGGCCATCAAAATGTTTACCCGGACAAAGAGGAACAGTTTCATATTCATGAGAAGAGCATCAATGACACCAAGAAGACATTAAAACATTACCAGGTCATTCCAGACCAGAGATGGCCGTCACCGGCCATCCCGAAAGCAGTTTAAATATAATAACTACCCCGCTGTGCTATAAGCCTGCCAAAAGTTAAACAAAGACTAACCTTGATTTGGCGGGAGATAAAGGCTTCTCCTGAGAAGTATATCTGGGGGAACCCAGGGGTAGCAAAAGAGGGCAGTCATCGTGGTGCTATCATCGTATTGGTGGCATCATCGCTTGAAGAAGAAGAAGAAGGTGATTCGAGTCTGCATCCCGTCCCGGGGTAACCATCGGGAGATCGTCGGCAAACCCCGGGCTGTTTGATGAGACAAAGAGGCAGAAAACTACAGAAGAAACCTATATGAAAGCCGGCTAGAGGCTTCCAACCGTGGTCAAGCAGATGGTCTCTTCCCCCACATCGACATCCAGGCTCGCTGAGATCCAGCCTGTCCGTGACCTTCACCTCGAGGAAGAGAAGGCGTGTCGCAGCTCGCAGCCCGCAACGCTGACCACGAGGAGACAGGATGCCTGAAAGGATCAAAAAGCAGACCTGTTTCAAAACCTTGCAATTCCTAGTTGGATTGGTGAGCATGTTTCTGGCCCTACATAATCAGATCTAGATAGGTTAAAGGGGGTGGGCATTTTGGGTATAATTAACATGAGTTGTTGTCCCTTGATGTTCTGTGTGTTTCCCGATTTCATGATGACTTTTGTAAAGTATAATATGCCTGTATCTATTTTAGCTAGTACTGTATTGTTATGATTTGTTTTTCCCTCCCATGTACCCTCTTATTTGCTTGCATTTGATTTGTTTTCCCTTATGCAATAAAATTTCATTTCGTTTCATTAAGCTTGGTCTATAAGAGTATTCTCTGCATTGTAGTTCCTGTACCTAATTTCGGTGTCTAGAACCTAAGGGGCGAGTGGGTCGAACCACTCAAGGTTTTACTGTGCAAAAGAGAGAGAGAGGCCTCTGGCGAGAGAAACCTCTGTGACCTCAGAGAGAAAACCCCGCACCTGGAATACTGCATACAGTTTTGGTGTCCATACTTAAGAAATTACATACTTGCTCTCGAGTCAGTACAAAGAAGGTTCACTCGGTTAATCCCGGGGATGAGGGGGTGGACATATGAGGAGAGGTTGAGTAGATTGGGACTCTACTCATTGGAGTTCAGAAGAATGAGAGACGATCTTATTGAAACATATAAGATTGTGAAGGGGCTTGATCGGGTGGATGTGGTGAGGATTGTTGTGTCTGTGTTTTCAAATGTAGTTATGCTGAATAACAGGACACAGACAACAGAAATAATTAACCAGGTCTTTAGTGATTGAGGGTCAGGGCTGAACTGGGATACACTTTGCTCCGCAGGGTTTATATACCGGTGTGGTCACCACCGGTACTACAACATACAGGAGCCATCAAAAAGTAGTCCATCAGCTTAAGGTATCCTCTTAAGGTGGTACAGGTTACATACACTACAATTCCTCCCCTTTTAGCTTAACAGTGTACCCCCCCAAATTAAACATTACATGGATAACATATATACAATTTTCACACAAAACTGTTCAAAGATTCAGTCTCTGAGGAAGCCTCCTGATCCGGGCCGGATAACGCCTTTCAGGGGTCTCTGGTTCTCGTTGCTGGGATGACTCATTCATTTGACCTCCTATGGATTGAACATCATCATGTACGTTCGAGTCTGAGGTAGATGTTACAGGCTCAATAAATTCTTCAACTGGTGTCTCTGCCGTAGACATGTGGTCGACCCTTGTTCTCGATTCCACAAGTTGGTCAGCATGACGTCGTATTATGTTCTCTCCAACGTCTACCGTGCACATCAAGGGTCCTTGTCGGGCACGAATTGTTCCGGATTGCCATTTATCATCCCTATAGTCCCTGGCCAACACTGGTTGTCCTATTTCGAAACTACGAGTGGCCTTGTTATTTACATGCTGGAATTGCTTGTTTTCGACTTCCCTTCGCACATTGGGTTTTAACAAATCCAACCGGGACTGCAACCTCCTGTTATAGAACTTTATGGCAGGGCTTTGATTTGTCACTGCATGCGTGGCGTTTCGATACGCCATCAGGAAATTGTCCACCTTGTGTTGTAGTGGAATATGGTCTTCGCTCATGGCCTTTATCGCCTTTTTGAACGTTTGTACAAATCTCTCGGCCAACCCATTTGTAGCCGGATGATATGGGGCAGATGTATAGTGTTTCACCCCATTCTTTTTCATGAATTTCTGGAATTCTTCTGACACAAACTGTGGTCCGTTGTCTGAACATATTTTTTCCGGCAACCCATTCCTTGCAAATATGGTTCTTAGAACTGCGATCGTCTTCTCAGAGGTAGTGGTCGACATCTTAATCACTTCTGGCCATTTAGAATGTGCGTCTACTGCTATCAAAAACATGGAATCCATGAATGGACCTGCAAAGTCGATATGCACACGTTGCCATGGGGTTGAAGGCCATTCCCACGGATGCAGCGGTGCAATTGGAGGTGCATTTTGAACTTTCTGGCACCCTGAGCAGCTTTTAGTCAGATCCTCTATTTGTTTGTCGATACCTGGCCACCACACATAAGCCCTAGCAAGGCTTTTCATCTTGACTCCCCCCAGATGACCTTCATGCAATTCTTTCAGAACTCTCTCCCTTAATTTAGGAGGAATAATCACCCTTGTTCCATACATCAATGTTCCTTGACATACGGACAGCTGTTCTCGTCTGGCTGAGAATGCTGGCAACAGTAGTTCGCCATGTGCTGGCCATCCCTTCACTGTCAAGTCGTAGACCCGAGACAGTGTCGGGTCATTTCGGGTCTCTCTCTCAATACCCGCATTGGTGACTGGAAAGCATTCGATGATGGTCGAGTGAAATATCTCGACAGGGTCAACTGCCGATGCCTCTTCCGCTGTAGGTAGTCGCAGGCGCGACAGCCCATCAGCATTACCATGTTGCTTTGTACTTTTGAATTCAATATCATATTGATGTGCCCCTAGGAAAAGGGACCATCTCTGAAGCCTCTGCGCCATCATTACCGGAACACCCTGCTTAGGGTTGAAGATGGAAACCAATGGCTGGTGATCTGTCAGCAGCGTAAACTTTTGGCCTTGCAGGTAATGGTTAAATTTCTTAACTCCCCACACGAGGCTGAGAGCCTCCCTATCTATCTGAGCATAGTTGCGCTCAGCGGAGGTCAATGATCTGGATGCGAACGCGACTGGCCTTTCCGAGCCATTTGGAAACTTATGTGAGAGCACTGCCCCGATACCATATGGAGAAGCATCACAAGCTAAGTGAATAGGCAGCGTTGGGTTAAAGTGAGCCAACACTTCCTTAGAGGTGATCAGTGCCTTGCTCTTTTGAAAAGCCCGCTTACAATCATCGCTCCACTTCCATGGTATTCCCATTTGCAAAAGAGTGTTTAGCGGGTGTAACACCATGGATAAATTTGGAAGAAACTTGTGGTAATAGTTAACCAACCCAAGGAACGACCTCAACTGGGATACATTTTCCGGTGCAGGAGCTTTCACAACAGCTTCGATCTTGTCAGGTGACTTATGGAGCCCCTCCTGGTCAATGACGTGGCCGCAGTACAAGATTCGCTTTTGAAAGAACTCACATTTCTGGCGATTAACTCTGAGCCGATATTCTTTCAATCTGATGAGCACCTGCTCCAAATTCGTGAGGTGATCCTTATCATCATCTCCTGTAATCAGGTAGCATTGTGTGGCTGTGATTCCCTGCAATACCTGCTCCATGGCCCTTTGCCAAATCGCTGGAGCCGATGCCACTCCAAAAACCAGTCTATTATACCAATATAAGCCCTTATGTGTGTTGATCGTGAGATACTGGCGTGACGCTTCATCAACTTCCATCTGTAGGTACGCCTGCGCCAGGTCTATCTTGGTGAAGTGTTTCCCGCCAGACAGCAAAGCGAAGATATCTTCAATCCGCGGAAGCGGATATTGCACCGTGTGAAGAACCGGATTAACAGTGATCTTGAAATCGCCACAGATGCGAACCTTCCCAGGTTCCCCCGGCTTGTTGCTCAACGAACGCTTCATGACAGGAACAATGGGTGTGGCCCACTCGCTCCAGTCCACCTTGGACAGTACCCCTGAACGTTCTAGCCCTTCCAGCTCAGCTTCCACAGCAGGTCGTATCGCATAAGGTACCGGTCTGGCTTTGAAAAATTTTGGGTTTGCATGTTCTTCAACTTTGATGTTTGCCGTAATTCCTTTCAGTGTTCCCAGTACCTGTTGGAACACCTTCTTAGCATCGTCTAATATTTTGGACAGTCGTTTAGGTTTGACGTCGTCCTCCTTACAGGCATCTACAGTCAGTGCTTGTATGGAATGCCAGTCCACATTTATTCTCCGGATCCATTCCCGTCCCAATAGTGGCGGACCTCCATCAGGTAACACATACAAGTCCATTTTCTGACTTTCTTTACCATTGTAGACCACATTTACTTTTATCTTTCCTTTGGGGTATACTATTTGCCCCGTGTATGTTTTCAATACAATCTCCGTATCCCTCAGGGGAATGTGCGAGAATAACCTTTTGTAATCTTGCTTATTCATGACCGTTAATGCCGATCCAGTGTCCAATTCCATCTTCACTTGGACTCCTGCTATCCGAAGCATAACCCAGATAGTCTGGTGGTCTGCTGTGTTACCCACATTATGTATTTTTAGACAACCCAGTTCCTTACTGCTGGAGTCTGAATCCATCTTCTGTTCATCCGAACTGTTCTCTGTCACCTTGTGTACTTTTTTGTACTTCTCCTGCGGCGACTTTTTGCTGCTGATCTTCTTTCCTGACCGACATACTCTCGCTATGTGACCAAGTTTGCCACATTGCCTGCATTCTTTATCTTTGAACCAGCACTGGTTCTGGTCATGCGTTGTCCTTCCGCAATGATAGCACTTTACTGCGCCCAATGCCATTTCATTTGTACTGAATTCCAATGGCCTTTGCTGTATCTCTGCAGCACCTCGTGCTGCTGCCTCGTGCGATGCTGCAATGCTGAAAGCTTTGTCCAGCGTAAGGTCCTTTTGTTCTAGCAGTCACTTCTGGGTTCCTTCCCTTAGGAGCCCACACACAAACTTATCTCTCAGTGTGTCTGCTAGTCCTGTACCGAACTGACAGTACTTTGATAACTTGCGCAGTTCGGTTAGGAATTCAGCGTTGCTTTCTTCTTTAAGTTGAATTCTTTTGTAGAATTTAAATCGTTCCGCTATCAGCAGCGGCGTGGGGTTTAAATGCTCTTGCAGGATAGTAACAATATCTGCGAAACTCTTCCCTACCGGTTTATCTGGTGTTACAAGGTTCCTTAATAACCCGTACGTCTTCGCACCCATCGAGTTTAATAGGGTTAGTGCTTTCTTATCCTCCGGTACCTCATTTGTTGTACAGTAAACTTCGATGCGTTCCACATAAGTGGCCCAATCTTCCACATCGTTAGCAAAAGCAGTGATGTTACCCGTTTTTGGCATCCTTGTTGAGTTTCCTTTCCTTCGGATATGATTATTATTTTATTTTATTTTTTTTCAAAATGGCGGCTTCCCGCGCTTGGCGGCTTTTCCTGCACTTGTCTTCTTCCCCCGCCAACTCAAAATGGCGATTCCCGTGCTGTTGCTGTTCACGCCTCCCAGCAGTCCTTTATTTTCCCCTACGCTGCTGCTCTTGTTCCCCGCCGCTCCCGCGGTCCTTGTGGTCATAAACGCTTTTCTGGCTGCTGCGCGTCTCTGCCCCGATTGCAGTCCGGCCCCTGACACCGGCTGCGGTCATGTTCTCTGCCCTTTTCGTCGTTTCCCTCCCCTTCTCTTACTGACAACTCGGCCGACTTCCCCCCCGTGCCGCTCGATCAGGCTTACCCGCCGCTGTCGTCGAAGGGATGTTCACTGATGTTTGACTTCGCGGCCAGAAACCAACCCGGGTTCCCGATGGCCTCCCGTGCGATGCAGTGCCCAGCAGGATGTTGAGGGTGGATGTCCTTGTTTGACGCCCGTTTCAGAGGACGAAGCTTCCTTTGATGCAACTGCCGCAAGGTAAGATTAGACTCGTCGCCACTGTTGAGTCTGTGTTTTCAAATGTAGTTATGCTGAATAACAGGACACAGACTACCGAAATAATTAAACAGGTCTTTAGTGATTGAGGGTCAGGGCTGAACTGGGATACACTTTGCTCTGCAGGGTTTATATACCGGTGTGGTCACCACCGGTACTATAATGTACAGGAGCCATCAAAAAGTAGTCCATCACCTTAAGGTATCCTCTTAAGGTGGTACAGGTTACATACACTACAAGGATGTTCCCAATGATGGGTGAAACTAGAACTAGGGGGCATAATCTTAGAATAAGGGGCTGCTCTTTCAAAACTGAGATGAGGAGAAACTTCTTCACTCAGAGGGTAGTAGGTCCTAGGAATTTGCTGCCCCAGAAAGCTGTGGAAGCTACATCATTAAATAAATTTAAAACAGAAATAGATAGTTTCTTAGAAGTAAAGGGAATTAGGGTTTACGGGGAGCGGGCAGGAAATTGGACATGAGTCTATGTTCGGAACGGTCATGGCCCTGTGGGTAACGGAGCGGGCCCAGGGGCCGTGTAGCCTGGTTCTGCTCCTACTTCTTGTGTTCTAACTTTGTGTTAGATTTCAGGAGATGGTTCTATTCCTGTTCATGGCTGGGGTGGAGATCACCTTTTACAGAAGGTAAGTACTGTAGAAAATATAGGGACAGTGATCTCCTGGACGAGTTTCGATTGCCTAGATGGGTCGGAGAGGAATTTCCCAGATTTTTTTCTCCCAAATTGGCCATTGGGTTTTTTATCTGGTTTTTCGCCTCTCCCAGGAGATCACATGGGTTCGGGAGGGATGTAGAGTGATAGTAGATTTGAGGTTAGGATCAGATCAGCCATGAACTTATTGAATGGTGGAGCAGGCTCGAGGGGCCGATTGGCCTACTCCTGCTCCTATTTCTTATGTTCTTATGTTCTTAATCCTTCTGTGACTCCTCCTGAGGTCCGCATTTTCACAGATGCCAGTCTTCAGCAAATTCGATTCACTCCACATGATATCAAGAAACGGCTGAGTGCACGGGACACAGCAAAAGCTATGGGTCCCAACAACACATAGCTGTAGTGCTGAGGACCTGTGCTCCAGAACAAGCCACACCTCTAGCCAAGCTGTTTCAGTACAGCTACAATACTGCCATCTGCTCAACAATGTGGAAAATTGCCCAGGTATGTCCTGGCCACAAAAAGCCAGACAAATCCACCTGACCAATTACCATCTGATTGGCCTACTCTTAATCATCAGCAAAGTGATGGAAGGAGTCATCAACAATGTTATCAAGCAGCACTTACTCACCAATAATTGGCTCACTGATGCTAAACTTAGGTTCCGCCAGGACCACTGGGATCCAGCCCTCATTGCAGCATTGGTCCGATCTTGGAAGAAGAACTGAATTCCAGAGGTGAGAGGAGAGCGACTGCCCTTGACAACAAGGTAGCATTCGATTGTGTGTGGCACCATGGAGCCCTTGAAAACTCTCCACTGGTTGGAGTCATACCTAGCATAAAAGCAGATGGCTGCAGTTGTTGGAGGCCAATCATCTCAGCCTCAGGACATCGCTGTAGGAGTTCCTTGTGGCATTATCATAGAACCAACTATCTTCAGCTTCTAATTTGAATGGGCCACACTACCCCTTAAAGGGCCCGGGCATGCAAAAATAAATTAGCGGGAGCATTGTTCTTGACTCCTCAAAGCCTCTCCATATTTACAAGGCACATCCACTTTCCTGGATGGGTGAAGCAGCAACAACACTCAAGAAGCTCAACACCATTCAGGGCAAAGCATTCCACTTGATCGGCAGCCCATTTACCACCTCAAACATCCATTCCCTCCATCACCGGCACACCGTGGCTGCAATGTGTGCTATCTACAAGATGCCCTGCAGCAACTCGCCAAGGCTCCCAAACTCACAATCTCCACTACCTAGAATGACAAGGGCAGGTGCAGGGGAACACCACCACCTCCATGTTCCCCTCCAAGCCACACACCATCGTTACTTGGAAATATATCGCTATTCCTTCATTGTTGCTGCATCAAAATTCAGGAACTCCCTCCCTAACAGCGCTGTGGGAGTACACGGACTACAGCAGTTCAAGAAGAAGGCTCACCACCACCTTTTGGCAGGCAACTAGGGATAGGCAATAAATTCTGGCCTTGCAGCGATGCCCTTATCCCAAGAATTAACTTTTTAATTTTTTTAAATCCACTGCATTTCCCCAAATTATCTGTTACTTCCTCAAAGAATACTATGAGCTTTGTCAAGTACGATCATCCCTTTTGAAATCCGTGCTGGCTTCTTCTAACTATTTTCTCTTTATCTAAATTTTCGATGGGAGAGTTGCTCCCAGACCCTCAGAAAATAAGTCTTGTACCTTCAACACTTGTGTCAACCTTCAGCCTTTCATGTACTTATTGGTTCCCCCTCCCAGTGGGAGTGAAAGAACATTGGGCAACCCTATAGCTATAAGACCACATCCTGCTGTACTTTTTTTTATTCATTGATGGGATGTGGGCGTCATTGGCTAGGCCTGCATTTAGTGCCCATCCCTAATTGCCCTTGAGAAGATGGTGGTGAGCCGCCTTCTTGAACCGCTGCAGTCCATATGGTGTAGGTACACCCACAATGCTGTTAGGAAGGGAGTTCCAGGATTTTGGCCCAGCGACAGTGAAGGAACGGCGATACAGGTCCAAGTCAGGATGATGTGTGGCTTGGAGGGGAACTTGTAGGTGGTGATGTTCCCATGCATATGCTGCCCTTGTCCTTCTAAGTGGTAGAGGTCGTGGGTTTGGAAGGTGCTGTTGAAGGAGCTTTGGCGAGTTGCTGCAGTGCATCTTGTAGATGGTACACACTGCAGCCACAGTGCGCCGGTGGTGGAGGGAGTGAATGTTGAAGGTGGTGGATGGAGTGCCAATCAAGCGGGCTGCTTTATCCTGAATGGTGTCGAGCTTCTTGAGTGTTGTTGGAGCTGCACTCATCCAGGCAAGTGGAGAGTATTCCATCACACTCCTGACTTGTGCCTTGTAGATGGTGGAAAGGCTTTGGGGAGTCAGGAGGTGAGACACTCGCCGCAGAATTCCCAGCCTTTGGCCTGTTCTTGTAGCCACAGTATTTATATGGCTTGTTTCCATATGCGTTTGAGTTGACAAGTTTTTGGGGATGTATCAGCTTTTTTAAACTGTTGGTCAGTTTTTGCTAGTTCTGTTGATTGGCATGAATGTGAAAGCTAGTGTTATAAAGTGAGATCATTGTAGAACCACAGTATATTGTGTTTATGAAAGTATAATGGAGATAAACGTGGTCTGAGCAGATCCTTCACATAGACCTGGAAATGGCCTTTGACTTCTATTCTTACAAAGATCCTATCAGATTATGTGGCCTTTCTTAGAGAGTGCATTCTGTTTTTATTTTCATTTTAAACTCCAGTTAATGAATGGTGCCTTAGCAGTTCAGCAGATCAGACAGAGAAGATGTTTCTGGTGTAATTTTTCATCATGTATTGATAAAAGACCCCACTTTAACCTAGCATTTTCTTTCAGATGCTGATCGACCTTCCCTTCAGAACAGTCGCCACTTTTCCCACCTGAAAAATCCCACCCTCAACGTTTCTGTTCGCACCAACTACTTCCTCATCTCCAAACTCCATTCTCTGTCCAAGACATTGGGGCCTAGAAATTCATCTCAGGCATTGGTGCAAAACGTGCGGTATTGGATCGGCCACCCGTTATATGCAGCGGCTGATAGTCAGTTCCATTGCAGTCAATGGAAATGAATATCCGGAACTTCCCGAGACGAATTTCTAGGCTTGAATGTTTCGTTGCCTCCCAACTTCATATTCAACTCTCCTAAACTCATTGATTCTCTTGAGTTTGGCTTCTTTCAAGTGTCAGCCTTGGCTCCATGGAAGCACTCTCATGTTTGAGTTAGAAGGTCATAGGTTCAAGCCCCTCTTCAGTGACTTGAGCACATAACCTCGGCTGGCACTTCAGTGCAGTACTGAGAGAGTGCTGCGGTGTCAGATATGCCGTCTTTCGGAGGAGGTGTTAACCGAGGCCCCATCTGCTTTCTCAGGTGGATATAAAAGATTCCACTGCACTATACAAAGAAAAGGAGGGGAGTTGTCCTTGCCTACATTTAACCCTCAACCAATATCATTAAACAGGTGATTTGGTCATTATCGTATTGTTGTTTGTGGGACCTTGCTGTGCTCATAAATTGGCTGCCGTGTTTCCTAAGTTACAACAGTGACTACACTTCTAAAGTACTTCATTGGCTGTAATCATGCCAACAATGAGCTGGGCCCATTTTCCTGATAGTGATAAAGACCCCAGTAATGATGGACTGGATTCATTGTACCTACGAAGAGTCCCACAGCAGCATTAGTCTGAAGAGTTGTGTTATTCCTTGTACCAAACAAACCATTATTCTTAAGGGTTCTTCATGGAATTCTATGAAGAATATGAAGGTGTGGAACAGATGCTTCTCATCTTTGTTTCTCTAACATAATCAAGACTTATCAGCCATAAAACCTAGACTAAAGACATAGCTATTCATTTGTTTACTTGAAATTCTAACATGAAGGTGAGATCACTAACTTTAATTCTACAATATTTGGTTGAATTATACCTCCTATTTAACCCACACACTTTGGGAATTCTGCTACTTTTAATGGGTGTACACAGATTATCTGAGCTACACTGGGGTAAAGGACACAGAATTCAGATGAGTAACAGATCTTTGTTTTTTAATGTTCTTAATGAATTCAGTAAAGCTGACGCTCTTTCATAAGTAATGGTGCATTCTGATACATAGGTCGGAATTTTTCTTACCTGGGCAGGTCAGGTGCGGGTGGTCACCATGGCGGATCGCGACACAGTTCCTGATTCCATGCCGCTCCTCAGAGTGACTTTGCGTTTAATGGGGCCTATTAAGGCCGCCCTGCACGTTACCCGGCCTAATTAAATGGTCCGGGTCTGATGACGTCAGCGATGATGCATTTTCACCCGGGATATTTAAAGGGGCCATGACAACATTGCATTTGAAGGTTCATCTAGGAGTGTGCAGGCACACTGCACAATTGGATTGGTGGAAAGAGTGCCAAATATGAATGCACTGAGACAGAGGGCTGCACCCATATTCTCCAATGACTCCTCCATATGCTTGTGGAGGGAGTCAGAGCATGTAGGGAGGTCCTCTTCCCTTCTAATGAGCAGAAGGGACCTCCACGGGAGACCAACAGGGCCTGGCTCCAAATAGCAGAGGAGGTAAGCAGCAGGGATGTGGTCAGGAGGACCTGGGTGATGTGCCAGAAATGTTTCAATGATGTCATTCGATCAGGACAGGTGAGTACAAAGCCATACTCAATTTTGCTCTGCCTCTCATCACATTCCCATCACTCTGCCTTCCCAACCCTGCTCCTGCTCATCCTTACTCACACCAACATATCTTACACATCCACCCATCCGTCTCTCTCTGTCTACATTATCACATCCCCATCTGACTAGCCACCTCTCACACTCGCCGTCATCTAATGCAATCATATAAACTAACAACACACAAGGAGGCCACTTGGCTTTGGCACCCTACTCCATCATAGTCTCCCTCTAAAGATGTAATCCATCCATTCCTTACACTCATGCTATCACTCTCACTCAACCTTTTCTTATTTCCCTCCTTGCAGGATAAGATAGCCCACAATAAGAGGGAGAGGGAGAGAACCGGAGGTGGAACGCCTTCATTGGCAACCCTAACATCAGCAGAGGAGGCTGCCTTGGAAGTTTCTGGAGTTGCCGAACAGCTGGAGGTGGGAGACGGAGAGAGGGGGACATCTCAACAACCTGGTGACAGAATTACATATTATACAGCTAAATGGCATACATCAGCCACTCATATGGAGACTGATGTCAGCAGCCACTGAATGGTCATCATGTGCATAATGATATCTGTACCCATTCTTCATATGACATAGCTAACTCATCTCTTTACTCTCCCACACATCCATCAAGAACCCCTTACCACTTTCCAGGAGGAAGAGGAAGACGACTCCTCAGAGGAGCCTCCAGCATCTGAGGGTGCACCATCATCAGACATAAGCGCACCCAGCACCAGCGCAGATATGCACGCCTCACGAGATAGAGTAGTGTTGTCACCTGATGTCTCACAACTCACAAGTGAGCAAGAGCAGATAGTGGAGATAGGGACAGCAGTGGAAACTCCTCGCCAGAGGGTGCAGGACGCTCCCAGCTCTGTTCAGCTGCATGCAGATGCTGAGCCTTGGGGACCATCCAGAAAGAGGGCATTCCTGGAAATGCAGCAAGAAGTGCAGGAGGCTTTGACAGGTTCTTTGAGCGTGATGTCTGCAAATGTGCAGAGAATGGAGGAGTCTATCTCTAAAATGAGCACCACCATGTCGCAGCCGATGGTAACTGTGGGCTCTTCCATGGATAGGATGGCCACCTGAATGGAGCAGCTAATGCACCACTCACAGGAGCATATGGTCTCTATGGAGAATAGATGGCAGAGGCTCATAGACATCTTCTCTAGGAGGGATGTCAATATAGATGTGGGTCCTCTTCAGATCACAATGCCGAGCCTGCCCCTGCACATTTGCAGGAGAAGCAGACTTTGGCAGAGCCATCAGAGGCTCCAAATCCCAGAGGACGTCTGCCAAAAGCATCTAAGCAGTCTCAGCAAGGAAGTAAGCAGGCTGCCTCTACCTCTGCTGAAACCACAGGGGTAGCACCTCGTAGAAGCACACATAAGAGAAAGATGAAACACAAGTAGATTCACAAGGTTAGCCACTTGGGTGTTTTGTTAAATGATTTTGTAAAGTTTCCATTACTGTAATGTCACACCTAAAATTCTTTGTTTACACCACTTTCCGGTCATGGACAAATTTGTGTGCACCTTTGGAAGTGGCTTAGTGAGTTGGAGTGAATGGTGATGCATAACTTTACCTTCAGCAATGGTGGTCAGTGTGAAAGGAATGGCTTGGTCATTGTAGGGATGCTTTATGGTGTTGCTGTGGGGTGGTGGGAGCCTGGTGTAGCATATGGCAGGCATATGGGTGTAATGCGTGAAGTTAAGTAAATCTGGCCATGATGAGCCAGCCCTGGCCTTCCGGGCAGCAATGTGCTTGGGTGCTGCTGGCATCTGGACCTCAGGTTCCTCCTGCTCCTCCTCCTCTGAAGAGGATGTGTGCTCAGTGCCTTGCTCCTCATGCAGCGCTAATCCTTGCTCCTGTGCTATGTTGTGCAGGGCGCAGCAGACCATGACAATTCTGGAGACCTTGGCTGGTGCATACTGAAGAGTTCCTGCAGATCTGTAAAGCATCTGAAGCACATTTTCAGCATGTCTATTACCTGTCCTATGACAAATCTGGTGGAAATGTGGCTTTTATTATATCTCTCCTCGGTCTCAGTACTTGGCCTCCTCAAGTCATGAGCCACGTCTAAAGCGGATACGTCTTGTCTTCAAGCAGCCAGCTGGAAAGTCTGTTTGGAGGAGCGAAGAGCTGAGGGAGGGTGGACTGGCGCAGGACAAAAGAGTCATGGCAGCTACCAGGGAATTTGGCGCACACCTGCATGATGATCTTCCTATGGTTGCAGACGAGCTGCACATTGAGGGAGTAGAAGCCCTTGCAGTTCACAAACTCTCCTGGGTGAAGAGGGGGTGCCCTGATAGTCGATGACTCCCTGCACCCGTGGGAAGCCAACCAGAGCGGCAAAGCCAAGCGCCTGCTCGGTAACAGTGGCGTCATCAGTGGAAAAGTTGATATAATTGGTTGACTTGTCAAACAGAGCATCGGTGACCTGTGTGATGCATCTGTGGGCGGCTGACTGCGAGATTCTGCAAATGTCTACTGCAGATCCCTGGAAGGAGCCTGAGGTAAAGAAGTTGAGGGTAATGGTGACTTTGACAGCCACTGGAAAGGTGTGTCCAACAGCTCCTCTGGGCTGCAGGTATTGCTCCAACAGTGTGCAAATGTCTGCGATGGCACTGCTGCTCAGTCATGTTGAGGAAGCTCATCCTCTGCCTGTATACCCTGTGCTGGGGGTATTGCCTCCAGCGTGGTGCAGCACTGTGCTGATGCCCTCTGTCCTGCGCAGAATCAGGTGGTTGAGGAGAAGGTTGGTGATGTTGTTGTTGGTGCTGCTGGTGTGCTTGGTGCTGCTGGTGTTGGGGCTCATCGTGGTCCGATTCTGAGGACCAAGGTGAGACAGTATAGACGGCACCCACGCTGATGGAATAGATGGCAAATAAGGGGTTTTCGCTCGCAGAGGTTTCGCTCTCTAGAGGCCTCTCTCTCTTGCACAGTAAAAACCTTGAGTGGTTCGACCCACTCGCCCCTTAAGTTCTATACATTGGACTTTGAGGCAGGAACTGCAATGCAGAGAATACTCTATAGACCAAAGTTTAATGAAACAAAATGAATTTTATTGCACAAAGCAAAAAATGAATGTAAGCCAAATAAGGTACATGGGAGGGAAAAACAAATCATAATACAGTACTAACCAACATACATACAGGCATGTTATACTTTACAAAAGTCATCTCGAAATGGGGAAACACACGGAACATCGAGGGACAACAACTCATAACTAATTATACCCAAAATGCCCACCCCCTAAGCCTAGCTAGATCAGATTATGAGGGGCCAGAAACATGCTCACCAATTCAATGAGAAAGTATAAGATTTTGAAAGGTCTGCATTTTGAACCTCTCAGGCGTCCTGTCTCCACGTGGTCAACGCTGCGGGCTGCGACACTCTCCTTTCTTCCTCGAGGTGAAGGTCACGGATAGGCTGGATGCTGGCAGGCCTGGACGTCGGCGTGGATGGAGACCAACTATTTGACCATGGTTAGATAGGTTTCTTCGCAGGGCCCAGCTGGTTTACCATTTTCAGATAGGTTTTTTCTGGAGGGCTACTGTCCTTTGTCTCGTCAATGGCCCGGAGTTTGTCGATGATCTCCCGATGGTTACCCCGGGGCGGGACGCAGACTTGAATCACCTTCTTGGCTGGTTCCCGGATCGACGTTCCTCCACGGCTCTCGAAAAAGCAAGCTAGCTCAAAAAGCTCCCGCTGGCTACCCCGGGACTCCAGTTATACTTCTCAAAGAAGCCCTTATCTCCCGCCAAATCAAGGTTAGTCTTTGTTTAACTTTTGGCGGGCTTGTAGCACAGCGGGGTAGTCTTTGTTTTTAAAGTATCTTCGGGATGGCCGGTAACTGCCATCTCTGGTCTGGAACAACCCTGTATTGTCTTTAATGTCCTTCTGATGTCTTAAACGGTGCTTGATGTTCCCCCTATGAATATGAAACTGTTTCCCTTTGTCTGGGTGAACATTTTGATGGCCTTTATCTACAGGCCGATCTGATCGGATCTGCATCCAATCTATATGTATGGGGCTCTGTCTGGTTTCGTTTTCCCTGAAACTGCCTTCCAGAACCTACTGTGGGCTGAATCCACAAAAAGCTGTCTGGGGACTGCAGGAACCATTTTAAAGTGTCCCAAAAGCTGGTCACGGGGTCTGGTGGCCATTTTGTGTACCCCTTTTTCTGGGCTTCTTTTAAAACAGTCTTCAAAAAGTTAAGGCCTTTTCTGCCAATAGACCCTTATAGGACAATGTTCAATTTTGCGAATTCTACAGTCCCCCCTGATGATACTATAACTTGCTTGAAGTATCATACTTCTGGGTGAGCAAAATTTTCTGACTCTCCATAATCAAACCATCCCCTGTATTTACCTATCTATGACCCCACGGCACATGCATTTCCCATTTCAGAAAACCTACAGTGTACATTAAGCAGCTATAGATGGCAATACATTGAACTTAAAATCTGACACACACATTTCCAGGTGTGGAGGGGGGCCTAATACCCCTACAACACCTGGTTCATACATATTATTTTTATTAACAACAACTTAATAAACTTCAATAAAAATAATAAAGAACGAAAATACACGCAAAAATCACGCATGAATACCATCAAAAATAGAGGAGGGAGGGAAACTTTAACTCTATACATAGCAGCAAAAATCTAAACGGGTGTTTCTTCGTCTACCCGCACATAATGCTCCCTCCATTCTCCCCTGTTCTCATACTTCTGGAAACATTTGTCCCTCTTACAATGTACAAAGAGTAAATAAATCACGATAAAAATCTGACATACTACTGTAAGAGATTTTAGATCGCAGAGGTTTCTCTCTGTAGAGGCCTCTCTCTCTTGCACAGTAAAACCGTGAGTGGTTCGACCCACTCGCCCCTTAGATTCTGTACTCTGGTTTGGGGCAGGAACTACAATGTAGAGAAAACTCTTATAGACCAAGTTTGATTAAACGAAATGGAATTTTATTGCATAATGTAAAACAAAATCAAGATGCAAGCAAATAAGAAGGTACATGGGAGGGGAAAACACAAACAAATCATAGCGACACAGTACTAACTAAGGCAAATACAGGCATATTATACTCTACAAAGATCATCATGAAATGGGGAAAACACACGGAACATCGAGGGACAACAACTCATGTTAATTATACCCTTAAATGTCCACCTCCTTAAACCTATCTAGATCTGATTATGAAGGGCCAGAAACATGCTCACCAATCCAACTAGGAAGTGCAAGGTTTTGAAACAGGTCTGCGTTTGATCCTTTCAGGCGTCCCGTTTCCACGTGGTTGTTGAAGCCCCAGCGAACTGCGCCACACCGCTCTCCTGAGGTGGGGGTCGGGGACGGCTGGACACCGGCTGGTCTGGATGTTGGCGGGGTCAGGGATCGTTAGCTCGACCCCGGTCAGAGGAGCCTTGGGCTGGCCCCCATCATCTTTTCTCTAGTTTTTAATTGTCTCTTCTCCCGAGCCGGAGTGGGTCGATGGCCTCTCGTTTCATCAACGGCCCGGGGTTGGTCGATGATCTCCCGATGTTTTACCCCGGGGCGGGACGCCGGCTCGAACCGTCTTCTTCTTCTTCCTCTCCGATGATGGCCGCTCCGTTTATGGTTTCCTCCCGTTTTCCACGATGCCTTCTTTCTACCTCTGGGTTCCCAGATATACTTCTCATCAGAAGCCCTTATCTCGCGCCAAATCAGGTTAGTCTTTTGTTTTAATTTTCGCGGGCTGGGAGCACAACGGGGTAGTTATTATATTTTAACTGTTCTTGGATGGCCGGTAATGGGCCATCTCTGGTCTGGAATGACCTTCATTGTTTTTAATGTCCTGGTGATGTCCTTAACGGGCCCTTGATGCTCTTCTCATGAATATGAAACTGTTCCCTTTTGTCTGGTTAAACATTTAGATGGCCTTTATCTGCAGGCCAATCTTGACTGGATCTGCATCCAATTTATATGTATATGTGGGTGTCTGGTTTCGTTCTCTCAGAAACGGCTTCCAGAAGTTACTGTGGGCTGAATCCACAAAGCTGTCTGAGGACTGCAGGAACCATTTTAAAGTGTCCCAATAAGTTGGTCACGGGGTCTGGTGGCCATTTTGAATGCCCCTTTTTCCTGGGCTTCTTTTAAAACAGTCTTTAAAATCATGGCAGCTTCTGCCATTTGACCCTTTATAATATAAAGTTCAATTTTGCAAATCCTACACTCCCCCCTGATGATACTGTAACTTGCTTGAAGTATCATAATTCTGGGTGAGCAAAATTTTCTGACTTTCCATAATCAAACCATCCCCAGTATTTACCTATCTATGACCCCACGACACATGCATTTCCCATTTCAGAAAACCTAGTGTACATTAAGCATCTATAGATGGCAATACTTCAGGTGTGAAATTTGACATACTCACTTCCAGGCGTGGAGGGGGGCCTAATACCCCTACATCACCTGGTGCATACATACTATCTTTTAATAATAACAACACATCTAATAAACCTCAGGAATAAAAATAAAGTACACACACAAAAATCAAATGCACATGAATACATATCAAAATAATGCAGAGGAGGGAGGGAAAACTTTAACTTTATACAGAGCAGCAAAAATCTAAACGGGTGTCTCTTCTTCTACCCGCACATAATGCTCCCTCCATTCCCCTCTGTTCCCATACTTTTGCGAATGTTTGACCCTTTTACAGTGTACAAACAGTAAATAAACGACAATGATAACCTGGCACACTACAAGAATGTGGGAGGCTATCCTAATCCAAGAAGGGACTTCTATACTAGTGAACAGGTCCCACCATGGTGGGGTCACTATATCCAATATGTCTTCCCCTATCTCTAAATTCTTCTGCTCCAGTGTATAGAAATGTTTCTGTGAAACAACAATGGCTTTTAATATCTTGGTGAGGTGTTCAGGGGGAGGGGGAATGATATATCCAAAATGTGCAACGAATCGCTACAGATCGGTGAAATTCCCTTTAACAGTGATGTGAACCATGGAAGGTTCAGGAATGGGGACAATTCACTCTTGGGCCACTTGAACTTCTGCCCTGGGCTTGAAACAGAAGCTGCTGTCACTAACCGGACACCAACCGTGCTGTCCATGTTGGTAGTGGGGCGCTGCAGTGGTGACACAGTATGTCCCACCTCCTATATATGCCACCTGCAGGGGCACATGGCCTTGTGCCATTGCCTTCATGGTGCAATTTATAGGCTCTGCGCCAGCAGTTCTGAACCCGCACTGTGGTTTTGAATGGGCATTCAAGTGCTGGGGACACAGGATGATGTGTGCTCCCCGGCTCCGGCACCCCGAGAGGTCAGTACCCATCATTGCATGCTCCCATCGAATGACGTAAGGTGGGACCCCCGTGTAGCGAATGTGCGCACCCCCCTGAATGACTCCAATGTTCTCCACCCTGTATACCGGGGCGGGTTTAGCTGTCTTTCCCATCACCAGTATTCCTACCACTATACCCATAATGGTGTGATTAGACCGTCCACAGTCCACTGGGACTGTGCAGGCTTCTGAAGCTAGTCTGAGCTGGCACGGACTCAATGCATTCTCAAAAGGGTGGAGGGCTGCGAGGTGCTTGTTGCTGATCCAGGAGGGGACTAATCCTTGTTTCAAATCCTCCAGGTTACGGCGGCCCTCGCCCAGTAACCACGCCCCGTACAGTACACAAGCTTCGTTCTGCGCAGCCTGATCGGACGCATTCCGATCCTCCCTGATGAGAGCATTTACCGTTCTGGTGTGTTTTTCCAGCACAGCTATAATTTCTTTTAAGTGTAGTGTCATGGCCTGGTCCTCATGTAACTCAGAACCCACTACCTTGTTCTCGTCAGTCAGTATCTTTCTTAACTGTGTTTTCAAACCATTGATTTGGGTTTGCAGCTCCACATCATCCAGTGTGTTGATGACAGAAGTTCCTGTATTAAAAGCTGTGAAAATATCATTTACTGCACCCCTTCTTTGCCTCCCTATCCTGTCCAAGACCTCATGTGGTGTGGTGTACAATTCGGCTCTGTCGACGTCGGCAAAGTCGAATTCGTAAAACCGTTTAAACATGTTTGTTAACAGGACCTGGTACAATTGTTCCATTTCCTTGGGGCACCACTCAGGCAAGCGCACCTCGGTGAGGTTTAAAATCACCGAAGCCACCACGTAGTGTACCCCTTGGTACAGCACCTGACCTGTGGGTACTAATACCAACCCGTTCCCGGGTCCCTTGGTCGTGGTGGGCACCCTTCCTTGCGGGCTTTGGCTACCGGAATCATGGGCAGGGGCTTGCGGGGGCGGGTGATGAGCTCAGTAGCGTTTACTGGGATCTGAGAGTATGGGACTCCGCACCCCCATGTGCTGAGGTCCCACCTCATTCCTCTCCCGGCATCTTGCCACTTCCTTTGGAAAAAGATGGAGACGCCTGTGGGGCAAGCGCGTTCTGAACCCCACATACAGATGTAGATCCCCTCATCTGGTTCCCACCATTTGTCCCAACAGACACTCAACCCCCCATGAGTCCCCGTAATAGTCCGATGGGTGTTGTTACCCAATCTTTCCCACTCGACTGTGGAGTTCTTCATGGTGCTGCTCAACCTGCGCAACCACCACCAGCGATTCAAAGGTACATGTCCCTTGCAGACCAGGCAAATCTTCTTCCCGACGGTGACGCTGACTCTGGGTGCTATGATCCGCGCCCTGGGGCACATCAGAGATGTCTCTCTGTATGCAAACCATGTCTGGCTGGAGTACTCAGTAGAGTTCGACCCCAGCCAGCCTGGCCATCTTCCTTCATGGAAGTAGGCGGCAGTCTCTTCAGCGTCCCGCGGGCCGGTTCCGTCAATCGCGATGGGGCCTCTGTCGCCAGAGCACCCATACACCGTGGAGTCCTTAGTGCGGCCCCGATAGGCCACACTGTACCCGATCATCACGGCCACGACAAGGATCCTGCTCATCTTTCTCCTGGTTCCTGCAACAAAATTAAACAATGCCGCCAGGCTCCCGAGAGATTCTGGCTTAGGTGAAGACATGATCGGGTCTTCCTACCTTGATCCAAACAAACACACGTACCGGGCAGATTCAAAACTACTTATAACTCTAATTACTTTAATATATACACAACTTAACTTAAAACTTAAACTTATGTACAGCGCCGCCCGTCCCCGGGTGGTTTGCCTAATCCCTGGTTGGACTGCAGCTTGCCGCTCCCTGTGGCGGGGCTGCAGTGACCTGTGGCTTGGGGTCCTCGCAGCCTTTTGCTGTCAACTGGGGACTGCGTTCTGCCAGGGGTTTCCCAAGTCTGCGTTTACTGAAGGTGGGGGAATCGGGCCAGGGCTTCCTTGGCTGGGGCGCTCGAGGCGACCTGCGAGGGGGTGCCTTTGGTGAGGCTCCCATAGCGAGTGGACCTTTGGGTGGGACCTTGGCTCTCACAGCCCGTGGCTCCTCCACGACTGCCGGCTTCGGCTCCCTTCCCTCAGGCTCCGCCCCTTTGGGATTTGGGTCTGTGGCAGACAACTCCTCCTCACCTGTCCCTACAGGCGGAGGATCTCCGCCCCCAATTTCTGCCTCTCCCAAACTTGAGTCGAGGGCGGGATCTCCGTCCTCCGACTGCACCTCCTCCAGAATCATATTAAGGGCGTGGCCCAGCTGTTCGGGCTCCTCGGCTCCGATAGCGTTCGGATCAGGGGGAGGGCCTTGATCTTCGGGCTCCTCCTTGTCTGAGTCCCAGGCCATAGAGGAAACCTCCCCCCAGGTGGGCGGGACAGCTTCTCCTTCCAAGCAGGCTACAGCGACAGCTTGTGTGGTCTGTGACTTTTTGCACGCTTCAGGCTGAGGATCTTTACCCTCAGACCTGGCTTCGGTTGCTGGTACTCTTGCACCTGGCTTAAACAGTTTGCACTGATTGATGCGAAACCATTTGGTGCGCTGGGGCAACTTCACTGCATATACCTTGGGGCTGGCCTTGTCTACAATGCTGTAGGGCCCCATGTACAGTGGTTCTAGACTCCCTACTCGGGCATAGTTTCTCACCATGACCTGATCTCCAACTTCCCACTCATGTGCTTTTCGGGGTTGAAGCAGCAATCGGTTGCCCTGATGCTGCCTTCCCATGTTCCCAGCCGCTTGCCCATAAATTTGTTTCAGCGCTCAAAAAGGGTTCGGGCAAACTTGTCCCAATTTACCTCTTGGAGCTGACCCTCAGTGAGCACCGGGGCTAGTACATAGGTGGGGGTTCGCATGACTCTCCCAGTCATTAATTCGTGCGGGGAGTTCCCCGTACTTTTAGACTGGCTAGCCCGGATCCCCATGAGGACTAGGGGCAAGGCCTCCACCCATTTCTGGGGTGAGTCCCTCATCTCCTTCCTCAGCTTTTCTTTTAGGGTGCGGTTCATGCGTTCCACAATCCCAGATGACTGCGGATTGTGGGCCATGTGCCACTTCCCTTCAATGCCTAAGAGCATGAGGGTGTCCTGCATCACTTGGCCAGTGAAATGAACCCCTCGGTCAGACTCCACAAATCGTGGTAGTCCCCACCGCAAGAACACCTCCCGGACCAAGATCCTGGCAGTACCAAGTGCCGTGGCTGTTCGGCATGGGAAGGCTTCTACCCACTTGGTGAATACATCCACCAGGACGAGGCAGTACTTAAAACCTACCTGGGCGGTGGGCAGTGGCCCGATGTAGTCGATCTGTATCGACTGCCACGGTCCCTCTACTCCCCTGATGTGTCCCAAAGGCACCTTCCTTTTCTGGGGGTCTGGGTTGTTCGCAACGCACACTAGGCAATTGGCGCAGAACTCGCGGACATCGTCCCGAAGTCCCGGCCACCACCCCGCCTGTTCCACCCATTGCCAGGTGACCTCAGGCCCGGGGTGTCCTGCCCCTGGACCCTCATGGGCCAGTTGAAGGAATTCCCTCCGGTGCTGCTGTGGCACAACCTACTGTTCCTCTCGGAACAGCATGCCTTCCTTGATGGAGAGGGCTGCTGTACCGTATGGACCCTCTACTTCCTTGCCCTCAGTGATGGCATTGAGGACTGTTTTTAGGGCGGAATCTAGGGTTTAGACGGTCTTGAGGTCTGGGGGCAGTGTTACCCCTGTGGTTCCCTGATTCCCATCCCTGCCTCGGATTACTGCCACGGGTTTGGACCCATAGGGTCCCAGAAAGTGCCGGTGCGGGCGCCCTCCCTGGCTAGCGTATCCGCTTGCTGATTACCCTCACCGCTGGGCTCCATGGAGGAATGGGCCTTTACCTTGTGGATAAAGACTTCCCCTTTCTCTCCCACCGCAGCTAAGATCATTTCTAACAGGGGCTTTACGGTTAAGGGTCGCCCGTCCGCAGAGGTATATCCGCGGTGGGACCAGATGGCTAGGTACTCCGTGCACGAGTTGCATGTGAACATGCTGTCCAAGCAAATCGTGTATGGGGTGGGGAAGATCTTGGGGTGTGTAACGGCGTACACCACCGCAGACAGTTCAGCCTGCTGGGCGCTCATAGTGCTGGGGAGCTTAATCGCTAGGGCAATGTTTGCCGCGGGGTCATAAACTCCACATCCTGTGAGTCGTTCGCCAGTGGATACCGTGCTGGAACCGTCTACGTAGGTCTCGCGGCCCGTGGGATGTATCCCGGCCCGTAAACCTACGTCCACCTCCCATACCCCTTCTACGGAACACCGATGGGCTGTTCCGGGATATACCATGTTAGCCGTGAGCTTGAGCTCACAGAGACCCTTTACCTTCAGCTCCATCTGTGAAAGGAGAAGGGTCCAGCGTGCAATGCATGCACTGTTTACTGTTCCATCCTTAATCCTTCCATCTAGAAGCATTCGGGTGGGTGTGTGATGGGTGAGGAGAGTGATGGGAGAGGTGCCTGTGAAGATCAGAGACCTTTTCACAGCCCAATGCGTGGCCAGAAGATGGCGCTCGCAATTGGAAAAACTCCTTTCCACATCAGTGAGCACCCTGGAGGAATAGACCACTGGCCTCAGCTTGCCGTGTTGCTCTTGAAGCAGTACAGCGCTCAAGCTATCCCCGCTAGCCGCTACCTCCAGGAAAAACTCCTCTCCCCCATCTATGGCCCCCAGGGCTGGCGCGGTCTGCAAGTCTCTTTTGAGTTTCTCAAATGCTGCCTGGCAACCCTCATCCCAGGACCACTCCACTCCCTTGTGTAGGAGTCGGAGCAGCGGGGCGGCTGTGGCTGCATAGTCCTCAATGAAGTCTCTGCAATACCCGGTCAGTCCCAGAAAGGACCTCACACCTGTTACGGTGGTGGGGATCGGTAGTTCTTGCACCGATTCCCGTCTGGCTTTATCTATGGCTCTTTCGCCGGCACGGATGGTCAGACCCAAGAATTTTACTTCCTGCTGGCCAATCCGTGCCTTCTTCGGGTTCACCTTAAAACCCTTTCTGCCTAACAGCTCCAACAACTCGGCCAATACTGGGCCATGCTCCTCTCTGGAATCCGTGAACAGGAGCAGGTCGTCCACATGTTGCACTAGTTGGTTGGGCTGGCTGAACTCCTTTAAACTCCCTGCCATGCATTGATGGAAAATGCTGGGGCTGTTGTGGAAACCCTGTGGCAAGCAGTTCCAGGTGTACTGTTGCCCTTTAAAGGTAAAGGCAAACTTGTACTGATCCTCCCTCCTTAAAGGGATAGACCAAAACCCATTGGAAATATCCAGCACCGTGAAAGTGGTCGCGGATGCTGGGCTAATCCCTATCAGGTCGGCAACTGCTGCTACCGCCAGCGCGCAGGCTGGGATGTTGCTATTGAGGACTCTGTAGTCCACCGTGGCTCTCCAGGAATCGTCCGGCTTCCTCACCGGCCATAAAGGAGAGTTTACATGGGTGGCTATCGATCTCAACATGCCCTGCTGCACCAGTGAAGACATTGCTGTCTCCATGTCGGGCTCCACTTCCTGGGGGAAGTTCTACTGTTATTGGAGTCGGGCCATGGGGTCTCCGTCTCCTCTGACCTCAAACCCGGTGACCCTCCCGCAATCGTGCTTGTGCGTGGCAAACATAGTCAGATTGTCTGACACGAATGCCTGCAGATCTGGTGGTACGCCTGCGACCATGAGCTCGAGGTCGTAGCCCTCTTTTGGCTTCACGGTACACAGGGTCCCCCTTTCTCCATTCCCTGGGATGACGACTACCTTGCCCGGCTTACCCTTACCCGCTCCCCAAAGACAATGATTTCTTAGATCCACGAGGATCCCGTGTTCTACCAAGAAATCGGATCCGAGGATCCCCTTTCCACCCTCCACCTCCCATTTCATCAGTGTAAACTTCCACTTGGTGCAGAGTGGTCCTAAATGAACGGAAAGGGGAATGGAAAATGCGCCAGCCTGTTCCTTGCCTGTGAAGCCCGACAGAATATATGGAACCCCGGTGGACAGAGGTGAGGTGGCAGGGTCATCCACGTGGATCACAGTGCACGAAGCCCCCGTATCCAGCAAATAGGTCCCTTTCACCTCCTCCACTTCCATCTCCACGAGGGGTCACCTCCATACATCATATCGCAGCGCACACAAGTAAACGGGCTGCGCCGGCTCTAGTCATTTGGGCACAGCGGCCGGGGTTTTGGGAATGACAAGACCAGTGGTGATGGCTATCTTCCCCTGCGCAATCATCAGAGACCGCATTGTCTCTATGATTGATTCAATTGCAGCGGGATCCATAGTTGCACCAAATCCTTGTGCTGGGGCAGGAGCTACGGCTTGGGTTTGGGCTGGTGCTGGGGCGGCGGTCTGGGCTTGGGCTTGGGCTGCGGGAAATTTTCCCTTATTATCCTTCCACGGATTTCTACAGTCCTTGCGCCAATGTCCATCCTTCCCACACCCGTAGCAATTGAGCTTGGCTTGAGCAGGGCGATTCCCCTCCTGACACCACTCCTTCTTGCTTGGGATTGCGGGTTTTGCCTCATGCACCTTTCCCTTCTGGGGAGGTGTTTCCTGACCTCTACAATACTTATACGCAACGTTGAGCTGGCGGAGTACCGTCTCCTCCATGACACCGGGACTTTGGGGATCAAACCAAGATCTGGCTAGGGCCCGTATCTGCGGCAAGCTGTTGGTGACCAAGCAACGGAACCAATGAACCCGCTGTTCGTCGTTCAATGCAGCCCAGTCAGGCATGCCCGGACAGCTGCGCCGATACACTGGCCACAGCCTTTCTGCGAAAACCCGTGGGGGTTCTCCAGATAGCTGCACAGTCCCTTCCACATGGTCGAACGGTCTACAGTCATCCACTCCCATTACTTCTAAAACTTCTTCCCTGAGATCTGCATACCCTTTCCGTCCCCTCTTGTAAGAATTCGCAATAATTTACAGTTCTGAAGATTCATTTTTTTGATTAAAGAATCCCTGGGCGATGTGCTTTTAAATTTCCAGGGATAAAAATGGCTGTCGCCACATGGCCGAAGACAAAGGACAATGCTTTGTTTACAAAGCAATTGAATGCTATTAGCATTTGTTTGTATATCGAGTGGACACATCTAAACTGCAGAAGAGACTTTTGCACCTTGAATGGGAATCGTTCAAGATTTGAATGGGTTTTAAATCACCCAGCACTGGACAATATAGCAGTTGTATCTCCCTTTTGTTTCAGCCTAGGAAGCTCCGGAAGACACATTAACCCAGTCTAACCACTTTGAGTTAGCCAATCACAGCTTTCTCTTGTGTATTGGACCCTTTTGGGTGGGGAATTTTGCACACAGCCCTTGCAAGGCAGAACGGCAGGACCTCACCAGGTATAAAAATAGCAGCTGAGAAGCTATCTCTCTCTCTTACTTCGCTGGATCACAGGTGAGCGGAGTTTCTGACTCCTCAACAAGGCAACCTAGCAGGGGTTAAGGGGTGGTGATTTAAGGGAATTGCTAAGATTGTTTAAATAACATTGTAGCTCATTGTATCCCTCGTTTTCGCCGTCTGCAACCCCCTGTTATATAGTATTACTGTGTTCGTGTGGTATAGTTTATTCTTTTGATTGTAGTTTATTTAGGTAATAAAACTTGATTTTTTCTCTCATCCAAACCACTTGTTCCGTTTTAATATAATTAATTATAAGTTCCTCCACTCAGAACTAAAGGAGGGGTAGCGATTCGTAACCGCTGTAATAAAATTGGTTTTATTGGAATTGGTCCTGCAAGACCAGGAAAATTACTTTAAACCAGTTTAAAGAAGCCCCCAAAACCCTTACACTCTTACTCTCATCTGAGAGGCACTGAAGGATTGTGCAATCCAGGGAGAAAAGCAACATTTTTGCCTGTTCCTAATCATCACAGTCATTAATGGCTGCTGTCTCCTCTATCTCCCTGAAATGAATCGAGGGATCTCCCTTTACTGTGAGTCTTGCGAGGTGGCTCACCATGGACCTTAATTGCTGGGTAGTGTAGGGCACCACGAGCTGTTTCTGCTGGGGTCCGGCATCGCCATTTGCAGCATTGGGACCGAACCTCTGGTGCCGAGCAGGACACATTGGTGCCGGCTCCGGCTTTGCTACCAGTGGCTGTTCTTCCTCACATTCCACCTCGGCTACCTCCTCTTTTACCACCCCCTGATTTTCTGACCAAGCCTCACTATAGCTCGGCAGTGCTGAGGGCTCGGTGGCTGGTACCACAACTACTTCGGCTGGAATCGACTGTTTCGATTCCTTTAAAAAGTCCATGTGGCTGGCTTTCGGGCTGATGAGACACACCATGCCTTTTGCCTTAACCAGGGCCGTTCTTAGGTCCTCTATGGTCTTTTGGCAGGGGCCATGGTCTGTGCTCTCAAACCCGTGCTCGAGGGCTAGCTTGTAAGCTGCCTTAACCTCCACCACTCTCTCCTCCTGCGCTCTTAGCTGTTGTGCGAGGCGGGCGTTTTTCTCCCGTATCCTCGTTTCATTGATCTTTGCCTCAGTTACCTGGCACTCCAGGTACTCTATTCTAGCCTGATGCTGACTAGCTACCACTTGGCATTCCTGATTCAGCGCGTGAAGCGCTGTGATGAGTTTTTCCCCACCCATGGCCTTTTCCTCTATCTCTGCTGCCTGTGCAGTGATCCTGGCTGCCTGTGCTGCAACGACTCGGTCCAAGATCTGGACTTGCTTCTTGCAACATATCAGCCACACTGCCTTTTCCACTGACTTCTTATGCTCTTTGCTCTCTGTCCACCTGATGGCTGCATCCACCGGACACTCATCCAGTAAGAGATCGGAAATCCACTGCTTAGTGAGATTTACCTTGCCAAAGACATAATCTGCTATCCTCTCATCCATTGCATTTCGGCCATTCAAACTTGGATCTACTACATTGCAATCCTGCTGCCAGAGTCCTGCCGCGGTCGACATTTTCTGTAAGGGGTTTTAGATCGCAGAGGTTTCTCTCTCTAGAGGCCTCTCTCTCTTGCACAGAATAACCATGAGTGGTTTGACCCACTCGCCCCTTAGATTCTGTACTTTGGACTTTGGGGCAGGAACTACAATGTAGAGAAAACTCTTATAGACCAAGTTTGATGAAACGAAATGGAATTTTATTGCATAATGTGAAACAAAATCAAGATGCAAGCAAATAAGAAGGTACATGGGAGGGGAAAACACAAACAAATCATAACGACACAGTACTAACTAAGGCAAATACAGGCATATTATACTCTACAAAGATCATCATGAAATGGGGAAAACACACGGAACATCGAGGGACAACAACTCATGTTAATTATACCCTTAAATGTCCACCCCCTTAAACCTATCTAGATCTGATTATGAAGGGCCAGAAAAGTGCTCACCAATCCAACTAGGAAGTGCAAGGTTTTGAAACAGGTCTGCGTTTGATCCTTTCAGGCGTCCCGTCTCCACGTGGTTGTTGAAGCCCCAGCGAACTGCGCCACACCTCTCTCCTGAGGTGGGGGTCGGGGACGGCTGGACACCGGCTGGTCTGGATGTCGGCGGGGTCGGGGATCGTTAGCTCGACCCCGGTCAGAGGAGCCTTGGGCTGGCCCCCATCATCTTTTCTGTAGTTTTTAATTGTCTCTTCTCCCGAGTTGGGGTGGGTCGATGGCCTCTCGTTTCGTCAACAGCCCGGGGTTGGTCGATGATCTCCCGATGTTTTACCCCGGGGCGGGACGCCGGCTCGAACTGTCTTCTTCTTCTTCCTCTCCGATGATGGCCGCTCCGTTTATGGTTTCCTCCCATTTTCCACGATGCCTTCTTTCTACCTCTGGGTTCCCAGATATACTTCTCATCAGAAGCCCTTATCTCGCACCAAATCAGGTTAGTCTTTTGTTTTAATTTTGGCGGGCTGGGAGCACAATGGGTTAGTTATTATATTTTAAACTGTTCTTGGATGGCCGGTAACGGGCCATCTCTGGTCTGGAATGACCTACATTGTTTTTAATGTCCTGGTGATGTCCTTAACGGGCCCTTGATGTTCTTCTCATGAATATGAAACTGTTCCCTTTTGTCTGGTTAATCATTTAGATGGCCTTTATCTGCAGGCCGATCTTGACTGGTTCTGCATCCAATCTATATGTATATGTGGTTGTCTGGTTTTGTTCTCTCAGAAACGGCTTCCAGAACTTACTGTGGGCTGAATCCACAAAGCTGTCTGAGGACTGCAGGAACCATTTTAAAGTGTCCCAATAAGTTGGTCACGGGGTCTGGTGGCCATTTTGAATGTCCTTTTTTCTCGGCTTCTTTTAAAACAGTCTTTAAAATCATGGCCTCTTCTGCCATTTGACCCTTTATAATATAAAGTTCAATTTTGCGAATCCTACACTACGAGGATGTGGGAGGCTATCCTAATCCAAGAAGGGACTTCTATATTAGTGAACAGGTCCCACCACTGTGGGGTCACTATATCTAACATGTCTGCCCCTATTTCTAATGTCTTCTGCTCCAGCGTGTAAAAATGTTTCTGTGAAACGGCAATGGCTTTTAGTATCTTGGTGAGGTTTTCAGGGAGAGGGGGAATGACGTAGCCAAAATGTGCAATGAATCATTGCAGATTGGTGAAATTATCCTTGACAGTGATGTGAACAGTGGAAGATTCAGGAATCGGGGCAATTCGCTCTTGGGCCTCTTGAACTTCTGCCTTGGGTTTGAAGCAGAAACTGCTGTCACTGACCGGACACCAGCCATTCTGTCCATGTTGGTAGTGGGGCGCTGCAGTGGTGACACAGTATGTCTCACCTCCTATATATGCCACCTGTGGGGGCACATGGCCTTGTGCCATTGCCTCCATGGTGCAATTTATAGGCTTCGCGCCAGCAGTTCTGAACCCGCACTGTGGTTTTGAATAGGCATTCAAGCTGGGGACACAGGATGATGTGTGCTCCCTGGCTCCGGCACCCCGAGAGGTCAGTACCCATCATTGCATGCTCCCATCGAATGACGTACGGTGGGACCGCTGTGTAGTGAATGTGTGCATCCCCTTGAATGACTCCAATGTTCTCCACCCTGTATACCGGGGCGGGTTTACCTGTCTTTCCCATAACCGGCATTCTTACCACTATACCCATAATGGTGTGATTAGACCTCCCACAGTCCACTGGGACTGGGTAGGCCTCTGAAGCTAGTCTGAGCTGGCACGGACTTAATGCGTTCTCAAAAGGGTGGAGGGCTGCGAGGTGCTTATTGCTGATCCAGGCGGGGACCAAACCTTGTTTTAAATCCTCCAGATTACTGCGGCCCTCGCCCAGTAATCACGCCCCATACAGCACGCATGCTTCGTTCTGCGCAGCCTGATCTGATGCATTCCAATCCTCTCTGATGAGAGCATTTACCATTTTAGCGTGTTTCTCCAGCTCAGCTATGATTTCTTTTAAGTGTAGTGTCATGGCCTGGTCCTCATTTAACTCAGAACCCACTGCCTTATTCTCATCCATCAGTATCTTTCTTAACCACCCTTTTAAATCATTGATCTGAGTCTGCAGCTCCACGTCATCCAGAGTGTTGATGACGGAAGTCCCTGTGTTGAAGGCTGTAAAAATATCATTGACTGTACCCCTTCTTTGTCTCCCTACCCTGTCCAAGACCTCATGTGGTGTGGTGTACAATCCGGCTCTGTCAACATCGGCAAAGTCGAACTCATAAAATTGTCTGAACATGTTTGTTAACAGGACCTGGTACAATTGCTCCGTTTCCTTGGGGCACCACTCTGGCAATCGCACCTCGGTGAGGTTTAAAATCACCGAGGCCACCACGTAGTGCACCCCTTGGTACAGCACCTGATCTGTGGGCACTAATACCAATCCGTTCCCAGGTCCCTGTGTAATGTATATACCTTTAAGGGGGGACCTACTTTTTACAGTTCATGTATACTGCAGTAACCACACCTGTATATAGCACTGAGTAGTAATCTGTACAGTTCAGTTCCAGAGTGAGCCACGTTGAGTAAACACCTGTTGTACCGTTCCCCCTGCAGCCTTGTGTCTTACTACTCTCGGACACAACATTGGCGACGAGACAAATTCGATCCTACCTGCAACTCTGCATAACCTCCCAGGGGTTCGTTCCTGGAGACCAGTAGATTGGAGGTCAAGGCCAGAGACACGGGCGTCGACCACGGGCAACCGCCCAGTCATCCAGCAGAGACTCGAGAATTGCGGGGGAGGCTGTTGAGAGCCAGGCTTGGCTTTCCAGTCGCGGTGGTCCAGCGAAACGGGCTGGCAACAGGTAGTGCGCAGACCCTTCCCGGACAGCGGCGGGCTAGAGCCCGACCGAGCGGCACAGCAAAGGGCCGAGCAGCATCGATGGGTGAGAGAGAGAGAGGGCAGAGCGCACAGGGCGCAGCCGGTGTTCAGGGGCCGAGCAGCGTCGAGGAGAGGGAGAGAGATGCACAGAAACCCGCGAGGCGCCGCCATTGCCATGAGGACCGCCGAGAGCGGCGTTGGCAGCAGCGGGGAAGGAAGGAAAGCGCGGGAGACACCATTTTAAGCCATTATGAACCACACCCAAAATGCCGAAGAGTGGCAGTATCACCGCATTTGACAATGAAGTCGAAGATTGGACTCTGACCCTGAACACGGGGGCCCCACAAGGATGTGTGCTGAGCCCCCTCCTCTACTCCCTCTTCACCCACGACTGTGTGGCTGTTCATGGTTCCAACACCATCATCAAGTTTGCGGATGACACCACGGTAGTAGGCCAGATCACCAACAACGATGAGTCAGCCTACAGGGAGGAGGTCCAGCATCTCGTGAAGTGGTGCGCCAATAACAACCTGGCCCTCAACATCAAGAAAACCAAAGAAATCATTGTGGACTTCAGGAAGTCCAAAGGCGGAAGTCACACCCCCATCCACATCAATGGGGCTGTGGTGGAAAGGGTGGACAGCTTTAAGTTCCTCGGAGTTCACATCACGGAAGACCTCTCCTGGTCCCTCAATACCTCCTCTCTGGTGAAGAAGGCCCAGCAGCGCCTATATTTCCTAAGGAGGCTGAAGGGATGTAACCTGTCACCCCTGATCCTCTCTAACTTTTACCGCTGCACTATAGAGAGCATCCTGACAAACTGTATCACAGTATGGTATGGCAGCTGTAGCTACTATGACCGGAAAGCCCTGCAGCGGGTAGTCAAAACTGCCCAATGCATTACCGGCACCCGGCTACCGACCATAGAGCACATATACCAGAAACGCTGTCTACGGAGGTCACGGTCCATCATCAAAGACCCTACCCACCCCAGCCACAGTCTGTTCACCCTCCTGCCATCTGGGAGATACTACAGATGCATTCGCACCCGTACGACCAGATTTAGGAACAGCTTCTTGCAGAAAGGTTCAAGTTTCACAAACGGAACCAGCATAAGGATGAAAGCAATGCTGAATATTTAACAGAACTGCGTAAACCATCGAAACACTGCCAGTTTGGAACGGGACTGGCAGATACCTTAAGGGACAAGTTTGTGTGTGGGCTTCAAAGTGAAGGAACCCAGAAACAGCTTTTATCTGAATAGGACCTTACGCTGGACAAGGCTTTCAACATTGCGGTATCATATGAAGCAGCAGCACAGGGCGCTGCAGAGATACAACATAGACCGCAAGAATATGGCACAAACGAAATGTCATACAGAACAGAGAAGTGCTATCGCTGCAGCAGAACAACACACGACCACAATGATTGCTGGTTCAAAGACAAAGTGTGCAGACAGTGTGGAAAAGTAGGACACATAGCACGAGTCTGCAGGTCGGGAAAGAAAACCAGCAATAAGAAATCTCCAAAAGAAAAGTACAAGAAGGTACATAAGGTGACGGAGAATAGTTCAGATGAACAAAAGAGTGATACCGACTCCAAAAACAGGGAGCTGAGTTGTCTGAAACTACATAATGTGATCAAAACGGAGGATCACCGAACCATTTGGGTCACTCTCAAGATAGCAGGAGTCCAGGTAAAAATGGAATTGGACACAGGATCAGCCCTAACAGTCATAAACCGACTGGACTACGAGCGGCTATTCTCACACAAAAATTATTTTGAAGATGTACATGGGGCAAAAAGTCTACCCCAAAGGAAAAATAAGGGTGACCGTTATATATAACGGTAAGGAAACACCAAAACTAGACCTGTATGTATTGTAAGATGGAGGACCACCATTACTGGGACGTGAATGGATCCAGAAAATACAGCTGGATTGGCATTCCATACAAGCACTGATTGTGGCTGCCAAAAAGGATGACGACGTCACACCTGGGCAACTGTCAAAGATCCTAACCGACGCGCAAGAAGTGTTCCAGCAAGGACTTGGAACACTAAAAGGCATGACAGCAACAATTAAAATCGAAGAAAACGCAAGCCCCAAATTTTTTAAGGCCAGACCTTATGCGATCCGCCCAGCCGTCGAAGCAGAGCTGGAGAGTTTGGAACGTTCAGGAGTACTGTCCAAGGTAGACTGGAGCGAGTGGGCTACACCCATCGTCCCTGTGATAAAAAGTCATTGAGCAGCACACCTGGGGAACCAAGGAAGGTTCACATCTGTGGGGACTTTAAGGTAACAGTGAATCCAGTCCTTCACACCGTACAATATCCACTTCCGCGGATTGAAGATATTTTCGCCTCGCTATCTGGAGGGAAACGCTTCACTAAGATTGATCTGGCCCAGGCGTATCTGCAAATGGAGGTAGAAGAAGCATCAAAAAAATACCTCACAATCAACACCCATAAAGGTCTCTACCAATACAACCGGCTGGTATTCGGGGTAGCATCAGCTCCGGCAATTTGGCAAAGGGCAATGGAACAAGTCCTGCAAGGGATCCCAGGGACCCAGTGTTATTTGGACGACATCCTGGTCATGGGCGAAAATGACAGTGATCACCTCGCCAACCTGGAGCAGGTGCTCACTAGATTGAAGGAATATGGGCTCCGAGCTAACCGCCCCAAATGCGAGTTTTTTAAAAAACAGATCTCGTATTGTGGCCACGTTATCAATAAAGAGGGGTTACATAAGTCCCCAGAAAAGATTGAGGCAGTAGTCAAGGCTCCAGCACCAAAAAATGTGTCACAACTGAGGTCGTTCCTCGGACTGGTAAACTACTACCATAAGTTCTTGCCAAATTTGTCCACAATACTACACCCACTGAACACCCTACTGCAAACTGTGGTGCCATGGAAGTGGAGTGATGAATGTAAACGAGCTTTCCAGAAGAGCAAAACACTAATCACATCGAAAGAGGTATTGGCCCATTTCAACCCAGCACTACCAATTCGGTTGGCGTGTGATGCGTCACCCTACGGCATGGAGCAGTGCTGTCGCACAAATTCTCGGACGGCTCAGAGAGGCCAATAGCCTTTGCGTCACGATCACTAACCTCAACCGAGCGTAACTACGCCCAGATTGACAGGGAGGCCCTCAGCCTAGTGTGGGGAGTGAAAAAGTTCAATCACTATCTGCACGGGCAGAAATTCACCTTGCTGACTGACCACCAGCCTCTTGTCTCCATTTTTAATCCGAAGAAGGGCGTTCCGGTGATGACTGCGCAACGACTACAAAGATGGTCACTCTTTCTAGGGGCGCACCACTATGAGATTGAATATAAGGGCACGAAACAGCATGGAAATGCTGATGGGCTATCACGCCTGCCACTGCCTACTGTGGAGGAAGCACCAGCAGTGGATCCTGTCGAAATATTTCATTCGACTATAGTTGAATGCCTACCGGTAACTAACGCTCGTATAGAACAGGAGACCCGAAATGACCCGACACTGTCTCGGGTATATGATTTGACGGTGAAGGGATGGCCAGCACATGGCGACTCACTGTTGCCAGCATTCTCGACAAGAAGAGAACAGCTGTCAGTGTGCCGGGGGACCTTGATGTGTGGATCCCGAGAGGTAATTCCACCCAAGTTAAGGGATAGAGTGCTCAATGAGCTTCATGAGGGTCATCTGGGAGGGGTAAAAATGAAAAGCCTTGTCAGGGCTTATGTGTGGTGGCCGGGAATCGATAAACAAATCGAGGACCTGACCAAGAGCTGCTCAGGATGCCAAAAAGTCCAAAATGCACCACCACATGCCCCTCTACACCCATGGGAGTGGCCCTCATCTCCATGGCAACGGGTGCATATTGATTTTGCTGGTCCATTCATGGACTCAATGTTTTTAATAGCCGTGGATGCGCACTCGAAATGGCCTGAGTTCATCAAAATGTCTACCACCACCACGGAGAAAACTATTGCAGTTCTAAGGAACATTTTTGCCAGGAATGGCTTGCCAGAACAGATTTGCTCCGATAACGGACCACAGTTTGTGTCCGCAGAATTCCGGAAGTTTATGAAGAAGAATGGGGTAAGGCATTACACATCCGCCCCGTATCATCCAGCCACAAATGGATTGGCTGAGAGGTCGTACAAACCTTTAAGAAGGCAATAAAGGCTATGTACAATGACAACATTCCGATGCAGCATAAGGTGGACAATTTCCTGTTCGCCTACCAGAATGCGACACAAGCGTCACCAACCAGGCCCCGGCCATGATATTCTTTAAACGAAGGTTAAGATCGCACCTGGATTTGCTCAGACCAAACGTACGAAGAGATGTTGAGAGTAAGCAATTCCAGCACATCCATGAGAAGCCAACAAGGAGATTCAATGTAGGGCAACCAGTCTTGGCCCGCGACTACCGAACAGAGAAATGGCAGCCAGGAACGATATGCACACGGCAGGGCCCACTAATGTACACAGTGGACGTTGGGGAGAACATCGTGAGACACCACGCTGACCAGATCCTAGAGACACAGGAACAAGTCAACCCCATGTCTTGCCCATACGTACCTGGTGAGGAACCCGATGTACAGGTCGCATCTACCCCAGAAACAGTAGCATTGGAAGCTAATGACCCAACCGACGACAGGGTGCCAGAATCGTCTCCGCACCAAGAGCGAGACACTCGGGAAAGGCGCTATCCAGAAAGGATCAGGAAGCCTCCCCAAAGACTGAATGTATAAATGGACTATTTTCAGCTAACGTTGTATGTTAAAAGTGTCAATTGTAATTAGTTTGACATTTAATTGTTAAATGAGTGTTATGGTACTGTTAATCTAAAAGGGGAGGAATTGTAATGCATATACCTTTAAGGGGGGAACTACTTTTTACAGCTCATGTATACTGCAGTAACCACACCTGTATATAGCACTGAGTAGTAATCTGTACAGTTCAGTTCCAGAGTGAGCCATGTTGAGTAAACACCTGTTGTACCGTTCCCCCTGCAGTCTTGTGTCTTATTACTCTCGGACGCAACACCTTGATAGTGGTGGGGCACCCTTCCTTGCGGGCTTTGGCTGCCGGAATCGTGGGCAGGGGCTTGCGGAGGCGGGTGATGAGTTCAGTGGCAGTCACCGGGATCTGAGAGTATGGGACTCCGCACGCCCGTGTGCTGACGTCCCACCTCATCCCTTTCCCAGCATCCTGCCACTGTCTTTGGAAAAAGATGGAGACGCCTGTGGGGCAGACGCATTCTGAACCCCACATACAGATGTAAATCCCCTCATCTGGTTCCCACCATTTGTCCCAACAGACACTCAATCCCCCATGAGTCCCCGTAATAGTCCGATGAGTATTGTTACCCAGTCGCTCCCACTCGACCGTGGAGTTCGTCATGGTCTTGCTCAGCTTCCTGAGCCACCACCATCTGTCCAAAGGAACATGTCCACGGCACACCAAGCAAACCTTCCTTCCGACGGTGACGCTGACTCTGGGCACGATGATCCTCACCCTGGGACACATTAGAGAATTCTCTCTGTATGCAAATCCGGACTGGCTGGAGTATTCCGTAGACTTCGACCCCAGCCATCCTGGCCACCTCCCTTCGTGGAAGTAGGTAGCTGTTTCTTCAACGTCCCGTTTGCCTGTCCCATCGGACGCGATGGGGGCTGTGTCCCCGGAACATCCATATACTATGGAGTCCTTGGTGTAGCCCCGATAGGCCAAGCTACACCCGATCACCGCGAACACGATGAGAATCCCTTCCATAGTGCCTTTGGTTCCTGCAACAGATTAAACGATACAGCCAGGCTCCCGAGAGATTCTGGCCTAGGTGAAGGCATGATCGGGTCTTTCGACCTCGATCCAAAACAAACACACATGCTGGGCAGATTCTAAAACTACTCCTTATAACACCCATCACCTTAAAAATTTACACACCTTAAACTTAACCAAACTTAAACTTATGTACAGTGCTGCCCGTCCCCGGGCGGCCTACCTAATCCCTGTTCGGACTGCAGCTCACCGCTCCCTGTGGCGGGGCCGCACTGACCTGTAGCTTGAGTCTCCTGCAGCCTTTTGCTGCCAATTAGGGACAGCATCTTTCATGGGATTTCCCAAGTCGGTGTCTGCTGAAGTAAGGGGAATCGGGCCCGGGCTTTACTGGCTGAGGCGTTCGAGACGACCTGCGAGGGGGTGCCTTGGGCGAGGCTCCCTTAGCGAGTGGACCTGTGGTTGGGATTTAGCCTTTACAGCCCGTGGCTCCACCACGACTGCCGGCTTCGGCTCCTTTCCCTCAGGCTCCGCCCCTTTGGGATTTGGGCCTGTGGCGGACGACTCCTCCCTACCTGGCCCTACAGGTGGAGAATCTCCGCCCCCAAGTTCTACCTCCCCTAAGCTTGAGTCGAGGGCGGGACCTCCGTCCTCCGGCTCCACCTCCTCCAGAATCATGTCAAGGGCGGGGTCTAGCTGTTCGGGCTCTTCCCCGTCCAAGTCCCAGGCCAATGGGGAAACCTCCCAGGTGGGCGGGATAGCTCCTCCTCTCAAGCAGGCTGCGGTTTCAGCCTGTGTGGTCTGTGACTCTTTGCACGCCTCAGGCTGAGGATTTTTACCCTCAGACCTGGCTTCGGTTGCTGTTTCTTTCGCACCTGGCTTAAATAGTTTGCACTGATTTACGTGAAACCATTTAGTGCGCCGGGGCAACTTCACTGTATAAACCATGGGGCTGGCTTTGTCTACAATACTGTAGGGCCCCATGTACAGTGGTTCTAAACTCCCCACTCGGGCATAGTTTCTCACCATGACCTGATCTCCTACTTCCCACTTCTGTGTCTTGCGGGGTTCGAGCAGCAACCGATTGCCCTGATGCTGCTTTCCCATGTTCCCAGCCGCTTACCCATAAATCTGTTTCAGGCACTCAAAAAGGGCCTGGGCAAACTTGTCCCGATTTACCTCTCGGAGCTGACCTTCAGTGAGCACCAGGGTTACAGTGATGAAATATGTCTCACGTCCAGTACAGCAGATCTCTGGATGAGAGACACTTCTCCAATGTGTATTACTTTCTGTGTTAATAAAAGCCTTGCTTTGCTCCGTTAACGTTGAGTCTCGGATTCATTGAGGCACATCAGTTACTACATGGGTGGGGGTCCGCATGACTCTCCCAGTCATTAATTCGTGTGGGGAGTACCCCGTACTTTTAGGCTGGCTAGCCCAGATTCCCATGAGGACTAGAGGCAGGACCTCCGCCCATTTCTGGGGCGAGTCCATCGTCTCTTTCCTCAGTTTTTCTTTGAGGGTGTGGTTCATGCGCTCCACAATCCCGGATAACTGAGGATTGTGGGCCACGTGCCACTTCCCTTCGATGCCTAATAGCATGAGGGTGTTCTGCATCACTTGGCCAGTGAAATGACTCCCTTGGTCGGACTCCACAAATCGTGGTAGTGCCCACCGCGAGAACACTTCCCGGACCAAGATCCTGGCAGTACTAAGTGCCGTGGCTGTTTTGCATGGGAAGGCTTCTACCCATTTGGTGAACACATCCACCAGGGCAAGGCAATACTTATAGCCTCCCTGGGCGGTGGGCAGGGGCCCGATGTAGTCGACCTGTATCGACTGCCATGGTCCCTCTACTCTCCTGATGTGTCCCATGGGCACCTTCCTTTTCTGGGGGTCTGGGTTGTTTGCAGCACACACAAGGCAATTAGCACAGAACTCGCTGACATCGTCCCGAAGTCCTGGTCACCACCCCGCCTGTTCTACCCATTGCCAGGTGACCTCAGGCACAGGGTGTCCCGCTCCTGGACCCTCATGGGCCAGTTGAAGGAATTCCTTCCGGTGCTGCTGCGGCACAACCCACTGTTCCTCTCGGAACAGCATGCCTTCCTTGATGGAAAGGGCTGTTGTGCCGTACGGACCTTCTACTTCCTTGCCCTCAGTGATGGCATTGAGGACTGTTTTTAGGGCGGGATCTAGGGTTTGGATGGTCTTGAGATCTGGGGGCAGTGTCACCCCTGTAGTCCCCTGATTCCCATCCCTGCCTCGGATTACTGCCACGGGTTTGGACCCATAGGGATCCCAGAAAATGCTGGTGTGGGCACCTTCCCTGGCTAGCGCATCCACTTGCTGGTTACCCTGGTTGCGGGGTTCCGTGGAGGAATGAGCCATCACCTTGTGGATAAAGACTTCCCCTTCCTCCCCCACTGCGGCCAGGATCTTTTCTAGTAGGGGCTTCACGGTCAAGGGTCGCCCGTCCGCAGAGGTATATCTGTGGCGAGACCAGATGGCCAGGTATTCCGTACACGAGTTGCATGTGAACATGCTGTCCAAGTAAATCGTGTATGGGGTGGGGAAGATTTCGGGGTGTGTAACGATGTACACTATCGCGGACAGTTCAGCCTGCTGGGCACTCATAGTGCTGGGGAGCTTAATCGCCAGGGCAATTTCTGCCGCGGGGTCATAAACTCCACACCCTGTGAGTCGTTCGCCAGCGGATAGTGTGCTGGAACCGTCTACGTAGATCTCGCGGCCCATGGGATGTATCCCGGCCCGTAAGCCTACGTTCACTTCCCATACCCCTTCTATGGAACACCAATGGGCTGTTCCGGGATATACCATGTTGGCCGCGAGCTTCGGCTCGCAGAGACCCATCACCTTCAGATCCATCTGGGAAAGGAGGAGGGTCCAGCATGCAATGCAGGCACTGCTTACTGTCCCATCATTAATCCTTCCATCCAGAAGCATCCGAGTGGGTGTGTGATGGGTGAGGAGTGATGGGAGAGGTGCCTGTGATGATCAAAGACATTTTCACAGCCCAATGCGTGGCCAAAAGATGCCGTTCGCAATTGGAGAAACTCCTTTCCACATCTGTGAGCACCCTGGAGGAGTAAACCACCGGTCGTAGCTTGCCGTGTCGCTCTTGAAGCAGTACAGCGCTTAGGCTATCCCCGCTAGCCGCTACCTCCAGGAAAAACTCTTCTCCTCCATCTATGGCCCCCAGAGCTGGCGCGGTCTGCAAGTCCCCCTTGAGTTTTCAAATGCTGCCTGGCAACCCTCATCCCAGGACCATTCCACTCCTTTGTGTAGGAGTCGGAGCAGTGGGGCTGCTGTGGCTGCATAGTCCTCAATGAAGTCTCTGCAGTACCCGGTCAGTCCCAGAAAGGACCTCACACCTGTTACGGTGGTGGGGATCGGTAGATCTTGCACCGATTCCCGTCTAGCCTTGTCTATGGCTCTTTCTCCAGCGCGGATGGTCAGGCCCAGGAATTTTACTTCCTGCTGGCCGATCCGTGCCTTCTTCGGGTTCACCTTGAAACCCTTTCTGCCTAACAGCTCCAATAGCTCGGCCAATAGTGGACTGTGCTCCTCCCTGGAATCTGTGAACAGGAGCAGGTCGTCCACATACTGCACTAGCTGATTGGGCTGGCTGAACTCTTTTAAGCTCCCTGCCATACATTGATGGAAAATGCTGGGGCTGTTATGGAAACCCTGTGGCAAGCAGTTCCAGGTGTACTGTTGCCCTTTAAAAGTAAAGGCAAACTTGTACTGATCCTCCCTCCTTAAAGGGATGGACCAAAACCCATTGGAAATATCCAGCACCGTGAACGTGGTTGCGGATGCTGGAATACTCCCTATCAGGTCGGCAACTGCTGCTACCGTCGGCGCGCAGGCTGGGATGTTACTGTTGAGGACTCTGTAGTCCACCGTGGCTCTCCATGAATTGTCCGGCTTCTTCACCGGCCACAAAGGAGAGTTTACATGGGTGGCTATCAGTCTCAACATGCCCTGCTGCACCAGTGAAGACATTGCTGTCTCCATGTCGGGCTCCGCTTCTCTGGGGAAGGTGTATTGTTTTTGGGGTCGGGCCATGGGGTCCCCGTCTACTCTGACCTCAAACCCGGTGACCCTCCCGCAATCGTGTTTGTGAGTGGCAAACGTAGTCAGGTGGTCTGACACGAATGCCTGCAGATCTTGTGGGACGCTGGCGACCATGAGCTCGAGGTCGTAGCCCTCTTTTGGCTTCACGGTACATAGGGTCCCTTTCCCTTCCTTTTCTGGGATGATGACTACCTTGCCTCTCTTACCCGTGCTCGCTCCCCAGTAGACAGTGATTTCTAAGATCCACGAGAATCCCGTGTTCCACTAAGAAATCGGACCCAAGGATCCCTTTTCCACCCTTCACCTCCCACTTCATCAGTATACACTTCCACGTGGTGCGGAGTGGTCCTAAATGAATGGAGAGAGGGATGGAGAATGCGCCAGCCTGTTCTTTACCTGTGAAGCCCGACAGAATATATGGAACCCCGGTGGACAGAGGTGAGGTTGCAGGGTTAGCTGTGTGGATCACGGTGCATGATGCCCCCGTATCCAACAGATAGGTCCCCCTTTCCTGCTCTACTTCCATCTCCACGAGGGGTCGTCTCCATAAATCATATCGCAGCGGACATAGGTAAACGGGCTGCGCTGGCTCTAGTCATTGGGGTGTAACGGTCGGGGCTGCGAGAACGACAGGACCAGTAGTGGCTGCTACCCTCCCCTGCGAGATCATAAGAGACCGCATTGTCTCTAAAATTGACTCTATTGCAGCGGGATCCATAGCTGCACCAGTTCCCTTTTCGGGGGCGGCGGTCTGGGCTTGGGCTTGGGCTGCGGGAGATCTTCCCTTATTATCCTTCCACGGATTTTTACAGTCCCTGCGCCAATGTCCATCCTTCCCACACCCGTAGCAATTGAGCTTGGCCTGGGGAGGGCAATTCCCCTCCTGATGCCACTTCTTTTTGCTTGTGGCTGCGGGTTTTGCCTCATGCACTTTTCCCTTAGAGGGTGTAGAATTCGCAAAATTAATATTGTACTATAAGGGTCCTCTGGCAGAAGAGGCCTTGATTTTAAAAAGATTGTTTCAAAAGAAGCCCAGAAAAGGGACACACAAAATGGCTGCCAGACCCCGTGACTGATGTTGTGTATGTAATATGTGTGCTACTTTGAACCTATGGACAGGACTGCACTACTTGTTGGGCGTAGTGATACGCAGCACCACTCCTGGCCATAGGGGTATAAATAGTACTGTGGGTACTGATCTCCCCTCAGTTCCCGCCTGTGGGCATGAAGTAAAGACCTACATATAGTCCCTACCTCCAACCAGTAAAGACCTGTTTGAGTTATACGTTTAAGTCTTTGTGTTAATTGTTCAATACAATACACATACTTAACACTGGCGACGAGTCAGGTTCTTACCCTGCGGCAGTTGAAGAGAGGTTTCAAACATCACCACCCCACTAGAAGCGACAGGCTTTAGGACTCTGAAGCCTCCATCAGCGACTGAGCACTGGAGTGCAGCAAACATCCTGACAGCTTCCAGCGACTGACAGAAGTCTTTCTGCAGTTTCCTTGTTCAACCTAGGTGGTGGGGTAAGCCGTGCAGTGTTGGCTGCAAAGACAGGGCTGGGGAAGTTGGAGAAGATAAGGGCGATCGCAATCCCTGATAAGAGCCGCGGTGAAACGCGCGAGCGGGTAAGCCAGAGCCCGGGAGGGAGCGAGCAAGAGCCGCGCGAGCGGGTGAGCCAGAGGCCGGGAGCCGCTTCAAGTGCGGGGCTATCGATCGCGGCGAAGATAAGGGCCGCGCTCGGGGGCTGAAGGGAGACGGCGTCGGGGGACGGGTGAAGACCGCCAAGCGCGGGAAAACCGCCATTTTGTGGGCGGAGGACGACGGCAAGAGTGGGAAGCCGCCATCTTTGATAACAAGTAAACAAAGTAAAATCTGAGAAATTGCAAATCTACAATGCCTAAACACGGGAATATTAGCACCTTTGATAGTGACCTTGAAGATTGGGCCATATATGTTGAAAGAGTAAAAAATTATTGTAAGGCCAATAAAATTCATGACCAAGATAAAGCTCTAACATTATTAAATTTAATGGGTGCGAAGACATACGGGCAATTGAAACACCTGTTATCACCAGATGAACCGGCGGATAAGACGTTCGATGAGATTGTTACTGTCCTGAAAGATCATCTAAACCCCACGCCGCTGATGCTAGCGGAACGATTTAAATTTTACGACAGAAGGCAGCTACAGCATGAAAGCAATGCTGAATATTTGCTGGAATTGCGTAAATTAGCGAAATATTGCCAGTTTGGAACGGGACTGACAGATGCACTACGAGACAAATTTGTGTGTGGTTTATTTAAACAGGATACACAAAAGCGACTGCTCGAGGAGAATGAGCTGACGCTTGAGAAGGCGGTCACTATGGCAGCAGCACACGAAGCCGCAGCGAGAGGCACGGCAGTAATGCAGCTACGGTCACCGGAGCTCAGTGCACACAAATTGGGTGTGAGTTCTGGCAAATGTTATCGTTGTGGAAAGACAACGCATGATCAGAACCAGTGTTGGTTTAAAAACCAAGAATGTAGAACTTGTGGTAGGCTTGGACATATAGCTAGAGTATGCAGGTCAGGGAAGAAGACCAGCAACAAGAAGTCACCGCAAGGAAAATACGCAAAGGTACACAAGGTGACCGAACAGGAGTCCGATTCAGACGCTAGCAGTAATGAACTGGCTAGCTTAAGCTGTAATGAACTGGCTAGCTTAAGAGTACTCAACGCTGGTAAGGGTGCAGACCTCCAGACAATTTGGGTCACTCTTCAGATAGAAGGAGTCCAAGTAAAACTGGAATTGGACACTGGATCGGCATTGACGGTCATAAATAAGAAAGATTACGGAAAGTTATTCCAACATATTCCCCTACAGGATACGGGGATTATATTGAAAACATACACGGGGCAAAGAGTGTACCCCATCGGGAAAATAGAGGTTGCAGTGGTCCACAAGGGCGAAGACAGTCAAATAATGGACTTATATGTGATATCTGAAGGAGGTTCTCCACTACTAGGACGGGAGTGGATTAGGAAAATGAATATGGACTGGCATTTCCTACAAACAATAATGGGTGAGAACTCGGTGAAGATAGTCGGCCCAGACTCTGGAACGGATGATGGTAAGCCCAACTCAGGTGCAAAAGACAAAGTTTCAGCACAGAATTCCACTGAGCAACAACAACATAGTTTAACTGTGGATTCTGAGTCTGGCAAGTTTACTGATGTGCCCATTTCTGAGGGACACCGGGCTCGAACTCAACTCCATTTCAAACTACAACAGCAATTAGAACAAATGCTTCGCCGTTGTGAGCAAGAGTTGAATGCAACGAAAGAGTTCTTTGATATAGAGTTGGAGAATCTGGAAAGACAACAGAAGCAGCTGATGGAGAAAATGGAGCAGGAGCACACAAAACGTCTGATGTCAGAGGAGTTAACGGTCAGCCAACTCCTGCATATGCTGAAGGACAGGACTCTGAAATGGGAAAAACTTGAACACGAACTTCAATATTCAAACGAAAGGGGTTCGGAGCTCTCAAAGGTTATTGGAAGAGCTGAGGTGGCAACACAGACTGAGATGACTGCAACAGAGCAGCCCTTGGATGCCAAAAGTACGCTGACTCACGTCAACGTAGAACAACAGACCGCTGAAACAGCTGCTCCGGTAGAGGGATTGAATAGTCCGATCAATCAATCTCCAAAAGAAGTTGAAGTAGTAAAATCTCAAATGAGGTCATTAGTAAACGACTTGCTGAAAGCCCAGAAAAAGCTGGATGAAGAGGTACGCATGAAGAAGTCTCTTCAGGAAAGATGTCTGGACTTGGAACAAAAGCTGGCTAACGCCCAGCTGGGTATGGAGGAAATAGAAGACCCTCTCGCTGGCCTAGATCAGGACGACACCGAATATTACTATGTCCTGTCCTGCCCAACTTGTAACTTCGACTCCCACCATACAGAAATCATGGAGGAGCACCGAAAGTCTACGGAACATCGGGAGAAGGTGGCTCTACCACGGAAAAAGGAGGGAGAGAAGGAGGAACTGCGCATGCAGCTGGCAGCTGACAGTGGAGCCCAGAGAGTCTCCAAGAAGCAGAAAAGGAAAAGTCAAAACAGAAGATGACCCATCTGAACCATTATTACCTCTACCAGATCACACACGTGGTCCCTCCGAACGGAGCCAATTCAGTTCGGAAGTTCAAACTGTTAAATCCATGGAAGGACTATTGAATGAGTCACTCCAGCAACGTGAACCGACTCCACCACAGAGATTGAATCTGTGAACTGTTTTCCGCAGAGGCTGAATCTGTGGTCTGTTTTGACATGAAGTTATCTATGTTATTCTGTTATGTAAACCTGAAGTTATATATGTATATATGTTATTACGTTATGTTAAATGGGGAGATGACTGTAAAGCTAGGAAGGGAGGAATGTTGTGTATGTAATATGTGTGCTACTTTGAACCTATGGACAGGACTGCACTACTTGTTGGGCGTAGTGATACGCAGTACCACTCCTGGCCATAGGGTTATAAATAGTACTGTGGGTACTGATCTCCCCTCAGTTCCCGCCTGTGGGCATGAAGTAAAGACCTACGTATAGTCCCTACCTCCAACCAGTAAAGACCTGTTTGAGTTATACGTTTAAGTCTTTGTGTTAATTGTTCAATACAATACACATACTTAACAACTGACTTATTGAACACTTTAAAATGGTTCCTGAATCCCCAGACAGCCTTTGTGGATTCAACCCACAGTAAGTTCTGGAAGCCATTTCTGAGAGAACGAAACCAGACACATACACATACATATAGATTGGATGCAGATCCAGTCAGATGGGCCTGTAGATAAAGGCCATCTAGATGTTTACCCAGACAAAGGGGAACAGTTCCATATTCATAAAGAACGCATCAAGGACCCGTTAAGGACATCAAGAAAACATTAAAACATTACCAGGTCATTCCAGACCAGGGATGGCCATCACCGGCCATCCCAAAAGCAGTTTAAATATAATAACTATCCCGCTGTGCCATAAGCCCGCCAAAAGTTTAACAAAGACCAACCTTGTTTAGGCGGGAGATAAGGCCTCGATTGAGAAGTATAATTGGGGATCCCGGGAAAAGACAGGACTGCTGGTTGAAGAATTGAGTGCCCAGATAGCCGATGACATTGGGGATCCATCGAAAATCTAGGAGGAAGCTTGTAGATGCTTCTGGAAGACAAGCACGCTAAAACCTCATAGCCAGAGAGAGAAGTCGGTAGCGGGAACACCTCGGCCATTCCCGAGTCAAGAAGGTGGTTCAAGTTTGCGTTCGGCCTCTGGGGTATTCGTCGGGAGATCATCGACCAAAAACCCAGGGGCCGCTGCAAAACGAGGAGTAGGCGGAGGAGAAGAAGAGAGGGCGAAACGCCCCACCACATCGTGGGCCGGAGCACAGAAAAAATGAGCTGTGAAGAAGATGAGGGTCCGCTCGTCTTGCTGAAGTAGAGGAGCCATCAGCCTGAGCAGCCGCCGCACCCACAGCCCAACGACCACGAGGAGACAGGACGCCTGAAAGGATCAAAACGCAGACCAATTTCAAAACCTTGCAATTCCTAGTTGGATTGGTGAGCATGTTTCTGGCCCTTCATAATTGGATCTAGATAGGTTAAAGGAGGTGGTCATTTTGGGTATAATTAACATGAGTTGTTGTCCCTCGATGTTCCGTGTGTTTTCCCATTTCGTGATGACTGTTGTAAGGTATAATATGCCTGTATCTATTTTAGCTAGTACTGTATTGTTATGATTTGTTTTTCCCTCCCATGTACCCCCTCATTTGCTTGCATTTGATTTGTTTTTCCTTATGCAATAAAATTTCATTTTGTTTCATTAAACTTGGTCTATAAGAGTATTCTCTGCATTGTAGTTCCTGCACCTAAGTCCAGTGTCTAGAACCTAAGGGGTGAGTGGGTTGAACCACTCAAGGTTTCACTGTGCAAAAGAGAGAGAGAGAGGCCTCTGGCGAGAGAAACCTCTGCGATCTCAGAGAGAAAACCCCTTACAAGGGAGGTGCCTCCTGACTCCTGCAATTCTTGTATGCAATGGTGAGCTGTCGGAGCACTGTCTCCTCTGTGGTACTGGGACCTTGGGGGTCAAACCAAGATTTGGCTTGGGCCTGTATCTGTGGTGAGCTGTTGGCAACCAGGCAGCGGAGCCAATGAACCCGCTGGACATTGTTCATTGCGGCCCGTTCCGGCATGTCCGGACAGCTGCGTCGATACACTGGCCACAGCCTTTCTGCGAAAACCCGTGGGGGTTCTCCAGTTAGCTGCACAGTCCCCTCCACACGGAAGAACGGATTGCCGTCATCAACTCCCATAACCTCCAGGACCTCGTCCCTGAGTTCCACATAACCTTTCCGTCCCCTCTTACTCCCGTCTGAGAGACACTGAAGGATTGTGCTATCCAGGGAGAACAGCAACATCTTCGCCTGTTCAAGATCATCACAATTATTGACGGCGGCTATCTCCTCTATCTCCCTGAAATGGACTGAGGGATCTCCCTTCTCGGTAAGTTTTGGGAGGTGGCTCACCATCGCTCTGAGTTGTTGGGCACCATGGGGCAGCACGATCTGGTTCAGGAGGGGCCCGTCCGCGCCATTTGTGTCGGTGGGACCGTACCTCTGGTGCCGAGTAGGACACATTGGTGCCGGCTCCGGCTTTACTACCAGGGGTTGTTCCTCCTCTGGTTCTACCTCGGCTTCCTCCCCTTCTACCACCCCCCCTTCGGGCCAAACCTCATTATAGCTTGGCAGTGCTGAGGGTTCAGTGGCTGGTGCCACAACTACTTCATGTGAAATCGGTCTCTTGGATTCCTTCAGGAAGTCTATTTGACTCGCTTTTGGGCTTATGAGGCATACCATGCCTTTTGCCTTTGCCAGGGTCGCTCTTAGGTCTTCTAACGCCTTCTGGCAGGGGCCGTGGTCTGCGCTCTCAAACTCGTTCTCAATGGCCAGCTTGTAAGCTGCCTTGACCTCTACTGCTCTCTCCTCCTGCGCTCTTAGCTGTTGTGCGAGGCGGGCGCTTTTCTCCCGTACCCTCGCTTCATGCAAATTTACCTCAGTAACCTGACATTCCAGGTACTCTATTTTAGCCTGATGTTGGCTGGCTACAGTTTGGTGTTCCTGATTCAGCGCGTGAAGCGCTGCGATGAGTTTTTCCCCACCCATGGCCTTTTCCTCTATCTCTGAAGCCTGGGTTTTGATCTTGGCTGCCTGTGCTGCAACGATCTTGTCCAAAATCTGGACTTGTCTTTTGTAGCACATCAGCCACACTGCCTTCTCGACTGACTTCTTATGTTCTTTGCTCTCTGTCCACCTGATGGCTGCATCTACCAGATGCCCATCCAGTAAGAGATCGGAAATCCACTGCTTAGTGAGATTTATCTTGCCAAAAACATAATCCGCTATCCTTTCATCCATAACATTTCGTCCATTTAAACCTGGGTCTAATACATTGCAAACCTGCTGCCAGTGTCCTGCCGCGGTCGGCATTTTCTGTAAGGGGATTTCGCTCGCAGAGGTTTCTCTCGAGAGAGGCCTCTCTCTCTTGCACAGTAAAAACCTTGAGTGGTTCGACCCACTCGCCCCTTAGGTTCTATACACTGGACTTTGAGGCAGGAACTGCAATGCAGAGAATACTCTATGGACCAAAGTTTAATGAAACGAAATGAAATTTTATTGCACAAAGGAAAAAATGAATGTAAGCCAAATAAGGTACATGGGAGGGAAAAACAAATCATAATACAGCACTAACCAACATATATACAGGCATGTAATCCTTTACAAAAGTCATCTCGAAATGGGGAAACACACGGAACATCGAGGGACAACAACTCATAATTAATTATACCCAAAATGCCCACCCCCTAAGCCTAGATAGATCAGATTATGAGGGGCCAGAAACATGCTCACCAATTCAATGAGAGATTATAAGATTTTGAAAGGTCTGCGTTTTGATCATCTCAGGCGTCCTGTCTCCACGTAGTCAACGCTGCGGGCTGCGGCACTCTCTTTTCTTCCTCGAGGTGAAGGTCATGGACAGGCTGGATGCTGGCAGGCCTGGACGTCGGCGTGGATGGAGACCAACTATTTGACTATGGTTAGATAGGTTTCTTCGCAGAGCCCAGCTGGTTTACCATTTTCAGATAGGTTTCTTCTGGAGGGCTACTGTCCTTTGTCTCATCAATGGCCCGGGGTTTGTCGATGATCTCCCGATGGTTACCCCGGGGTGGGACGCAGACTCGAATCACCTTCTTGGCTGGTCTCTGGATCGACATTCCTCCACGGCTCTCGAAAAAGCAAGCTAGCTCAAAAAGCTCCCGATGGCTACCCCGGGACTCCAGTTATACTTCTCAAAGAAGCCCTTATCTCCCGCCAAATCAAGGTTAGTCTTTGTTTAACTTTTGGCGGGCTTGTAGCACAGCGGGGTAGTCTTTGTTTTTAAAGTATCTTCGGGATGGCCGGTAACTGCCATCTCTGGTCTGGAACGACCTTGTATTGTCTTTAATGTCCTTCTGATGCCTTAAACGGTGCTTGATGTTCCCCCTATGAATATGAAACTGTTTCCCTTTGTCTGGGTGAACATTTTGATGGCCTTTATCTACAGGCCGATCTGATCGGATCTGCAGCCAATCTATATGTATGGGGCTCTGTCTGGTTTCGTTTTCCCTGAAACTGCCTTTCAGAACCTACTGTGGGCTGAATCCACAAAAAGCTGTCTGGGGACTGCAGGAACCAGTTTAAAGTGTCCCAAAAGCTGGTCACGGGGTCTGGCGGCCATTTTTTGTGCCCCTTTTTCTGGGCTTCTTTTAAAACAGTCTTCAAAAAGTTAAGGCCTTTTCTGCCAATGTTCAATTTTGTGAATTCTACAGGCTGGTGAAATAAAGGTGACAGAAGCAGTCTGTCAATGATGTGATAGGTTCTAACAATGAGGTGACACTGGATTGCAAATTTGCTGGAAACACTTGCAGCCTGTAGAAAATTAAGTCTGTGTTGGCAATGCAGTCAGCAGTAGCTTCTGCCTCAGGAAAGTGATCAACTATGAGGTGGGCATTTTTATTGTACTTTACTTGCGGTACACTAATCAGCTGGAACAATGGCCACTGAACTTCTGCCTCAAGTTGACAGACGTGGTTCCCGAGTTGCGTGATTCCCATTGTCGTCCAGTGAAATTTGAAAGGTAGGGTTAAAAAGACTCTTAAGGGTCTGACAAGTACCTAATAATGATTTAAATCAGCTTGCCCACCTCTGCCGTTCAGGTCGCTGCCGCGCCAGCAAATGCGCCCAAGGGAAAGGCACGTGGGGGCAGGATGGTGGCGGGTTCCCGACACACTGCAAAATTTTTCAAATTGCCCACCCAACCCGCCTCCAATCACGCCCGCACGGACCCCAGAATATTCTGGCCATACAGTGAAGGGCTTTCACAACTCTGTGTTGAAGTTTGATAGGGTTTTTCCTTGACAGAAGGGCTTGGATTGGATAGGTGCGTTGGATCAGGGCAGTGGGTAAGAGCTGGGGTTAAGATAGAATGCTACTTTAAGTTTCACGTCTATTAAACAAACCTGGATCTGTTGTTAAAGCAGTGTGTTACTGAGCCACACAGCCTGGAAGATACTAAGTATGATTCCTGGTCTTTGTTGAATTAAATCATCTGAACCAAAATGGCTGCTACAATTAGCCTCAGTATCCTGGGCTAAGGAGGGAAATATCAGTCAACATGACCAGCTCCTGATTGCTGTCCAGTAACTCTTGCTGGAAGTGTCAGTATGTGGACATGGTGTGAGAATAGGACTGGGCTTCTCTGTGTTGTCTTCATGGTTGAATAGCCTGCCAAACTTCAATGTCTAGCAACACAAATGAATGACGCACACTTGGGCAAGATAGGCGAGGGTGCCTGATACCTACGGAATGTATCCCAGGAAGAGTCAACGCCTTCAGGAGCGAAGAGAAGAGAAAAGGTGAAAACTGGCAAAGAAAATGTGGACCGATTTTTTTTTAAGTGAAATGTTTGATTTACACATATGGTCGATCAGCATCTGGATGATAGGTTAGCCAAAACCCCAACATTTTGTTTGATATCTGTGTCCAGCTCTGGATTTTCTAGTGTCAAGTAATGTCATTTCTAGTGTCTTTGCCAAAATGTTGAACACTTCTTCGCTGGGTGGAGATGGTTCCTGGAGAATTCTCAGTCTGACCTAAAGTTACAATCCACGTTTGCCACCACTTCATATTAAACTCTGAACTAACTTGTGTTTTTTCATGTACTTTTTAAATGGTAGACTGTCGAAGTGAAGAATTTTATTGACTGGAAAAGGAAGTAAAATAGAAATAAAATTCCAAATATAGACAGTAGCACTCAGCACAATCTAATTATATTAGTGGATCGCTGGTGGCGCTTCTCACAATGAGTTAGAGAATATCGTAGATGTTTCTGAGAGATATAGTGAGACACAGTCAACTGAGTTGATAGTGCAAAAGTTTTTTTTTTAATTCATTCACGTGATGTGGGCATCGCTGGCAACGCCAGCATTTATTGTCTATCTCTAATTGCCATAGAGAAGGTCGTGGTGAGCCACCTTCTTGAACCTCTGCAGTCCGTGCTGTTAGGGAGGGAGTTCCAAGATTTTGACCCAGCAACGATGAAGGAATGCCAATATATTTCCAAGTCAGGATTATGTGTAACTTGGAGGTGGTGGTGTTCCCATGTGCCTGCTGCCCTTGTCCTTCTAAGTGGTAGAGGTCGTGGGTTTGGGAGGTGCTGTCAAAGAAGCCTTGGCAAGTTGCTGCGGTGCATCTTATAGATGGTACACACTGCAACCATGTTGTGCCAGTGGTGGAGGGAGTGAATGTTTAAGGTGGTGGATAGGGTGTCGCTCAAGCGGGCTGCTTTGTTCTGGATGGTGTCGAGCTTCTTCAGTGTTGTTGGAGCTGCACTCCTGACTTACCTCCTGTAGGTGGTGGAAAGGCGGTAAATCACTCACCTCAGAATACACAGCCTCTAAACTGCTCTTGTAGCCACAGTATTTATGTGGCTGGTCCAGTTAAGCTTCTGGTCAATAGTGACTCCCAGGATGTGGATGGTGGGGATTTCAACGATGATAATTGTTAAGTCCGTGAATGATTGAGACACGGACTAGCAGGAGAGAAAACAAAACGATCTTTACTGGTGAAAGGCATAAACGAAACTAAACAACAGAGGCTCTCTAGCGCCTTTTATACAGGGGTGGTCACTGCCGGTACTGCAGTCTGAGACCAGTTATTCTCTTAAAGGTACTTACACAACAATTCCTCCCCTTTTAGATGAACAGTACATAACATTCATTTAACAACTAATGATAACGAATTACAATCACAATTACTGTTGCTAGATACATTGGTTAAGTTTAAGCAATTATAAGTTCAGTCTTTGAGGAGGCTTCCTGATTCTGTCTGGATAACGCCTCTTTGGAGTATCAGGTCCTTCTGGCAATGTTGAGTCAGAATCAATGTCGTTGTTTGGTTCATCTGCATCCAATATTACCGGTTCTGCGGTAGTTGCAATTGGAACGTCGATTTCATTACCAGGTGTATCAGATCGTGGTGTGGAGTTGACGTTTTCCAGTGACTCTAGAATCTGGTCAGCATGGCGTCTTACAATGCTCTCCCCAATGTCCACGGTATACATGAGAGGTCCTTGTCGTGTACAAATCATTCCTGGCTGCCATTTCTCAGTGCGGTAGTCCCGGGCCAAAACTGGTTGACCTATCTTAAAACTCCTGGTCGGCCTTTCATTCATATTCTGAAACTGCCTGTTCTCCACATCTCTTCGGACGTTTGGCTTAACCAAATCCAAGCGGCATCGTAGTCTTCGATTGAAGAACATCATGGCTGGAGTTTGGTTGGTAACCGCATGTGTCGCATTCCGGTAGGCAAACAAGAAGTTGTCCACCTTGTGTTGTAGGGATATATCTTCATTACACATTGCCTTGCTAGCCTTCTTGAATGTTTGGACAAACCTCTCGGCCAATCCATTAGTGGCTGGATGATATGGGGCAGATGTGTAATGCTTAATACCATTGTTCTTTAAGAACCTCCGGAACTCTTCAGACATAAACTGTGGTCCATTGTCAGAGCAAATCTGTTCAGGCAGCCCATTCCTGGCGAATATGTTTCGTAAAACTGCGATAGTTTTATCCGTGGTGGTTGAGGACATTTTTATTACCTCTGGCCACTTTGAATGTGCATCCACCGCAATTAAAAACATCGAGTCCATGAAGGGACCAGCAAAATCAATGTGCACCCTTTGCCATGGAGATGAGGGCCACTCCCATGGATGCAGAGGAGCTTGTGGTGGGGCGTTTTGGACCTTCTGGCATCCTGCACAGCTCTTGGTCATCTCTTCGATTTCTCTATCGATTCCCGGCCACCACACAAACGCTTTGGCTAAGCTCTTCATTTTTAACCCACCCAGATGACCCTCATGAAGCTCATTGAGCACTCTATCCGTCAACTTAGGTGGAATTACTACTCTGGATCCACACATCAAGGTTCCTCTGCACACTGACAGCTGTTCTCTTCTTGGCGAAAATGCTGGCAGCAGTGGTTCGCCATGTGCTGGCCATCCCTTCACCGTTAAATCATAGACCCGTGATAGTGTCGGGTCATTCCGTGTTTCCTTTTCTATGTTTGCATTCGTCACAGGGAGACATTCGACTATGGTCGAGTGGAATAACTCCATTGGATCCACTGCAAGGTCTTCTTCTTCCACCGTCGGCAACAGTAGACGTGACAATCCATCAGCATTTCCATGCTGTTTGGTTCCTTTGTACTCGATGTCATATTGGTGTGCCCCTAGGAAAAGGGACCATCTCTGCAGCCGTTGTGCTGTCATTATCGGTACGCCCTTCTGAGGGTTGAAAATGGAGACAAGAGGTTGATGATCGGTTAGTAGAGTAAATTTTTGACCGTGCAGATAGTGATTGAACTTCTTCACCCCCCACATTAGGCTGAGGGCCTCTCTGTCAATCTGGGCGTAGTTACGCTCGGCAGAATTTAACGAGCGTGACGCAAAAGCTATCGGCCTCTCCAAACCATCAAGGAATTTATGTGACAGTACCGCCCCAATGCCGTAGGGAGATGCATCACATGCCAGCCTGATTGGCAGTGCTGGGTTGTAGTGAGCCAATACTTCCTTCGAAGTGATTAAGTCCTTACTCTTCTGAAAAGCACGTTTACAATCATCGCTCCATTTCCATGCTACCCCCATTCGTAGCAGGGCGTTCAGTGGATGCAGAATTGTCAACAAATTCGGCAAAAACTTATGATAGTAACTCACCAACCCGAGGAATGACCTCAGTTGCGACACATTTTCAGGCACTGGGGCCTTAACAACCACTTCAATTTTTTCAGGGGACTTATGTAACCCCTCTTCATCAATCACGTGGCTGCAATACGATATCTGTTTCTTAAAAAATTCGCACTTGGGGCGGTTGGCTCGCAGCCTATGTTCCCGTAGTCTAGTGAGCACCTGTTCTAGGTTGTTCAGGTGTTCACTGTCATCTTCACCTGTTACAAGGATGTCGTCCAAGTAACACTGAGTCCCCGGAATCCCTTGCAGGACTTGATCCATCACTCTTTGCCATATCGCCGGAGCCGATGCTACTCCGAATACCAATCGATGATACTGGTAAAGACCTTTGTGAGTGTTTATTGTGAGATACTTCCTAGAGGACTCTTCAAACTCCATCTGCAAATATGCTTGTGCTAGGTCAATTTTTGTAAAACGCTTCCCTCCAGACAGTGAGGCGAAGATGTCTTCTATCCTTGGAAGAGGATATTGTACTGTGTGAAGGACAGGGTTCACCGTCACCTTGAAATCCCCACAGATGCAAATCTTCCTTGGCTCTCTGGACTTATTGCTTAACGTTTTCTTCATGACAGGAACGATGGGTGTCGCCCACTCACTCCAGTCGACCTTAGACAACACGCCCGCCTTCTCCAGATTCTCCAGCTCTGCCTCGACGGTTGGACGAATTGCATATGGTACCGGTCTCGCTTTGAAAAACTTGGGAACTGCATTCTCTTCTATTTTTAACGAGGCGGTTACGCCTTTAAGCGTGCCCAGTTCTTGTTGAAATACCTCTTTGGCGTTAGCTAAGATTGTTGACAATCGTCCAGGAGTGACGTCTTCATCTTTTTTACCGTCCACTGTCATTGCATGAATGGAATGCCAATCTAAGTTTATCTTCCTGATTCATTCCCGTCCCAATAACGGTGGTCCACCATTTGGCAGTATGTAGAGATACAATTTCCGTATTTTCTTGCCATTGTATTCGACAGGCACCCTTATTTTTCCTCTGGGGTATACTTTTTGCCCCGTATACGTCGTCAAGACGATGGATGTCTCTCTCAAGGGTATGTGTGAAAATAGCCGCTCATAGTCTCATCGATTCATGACGGTTAGCGCTGATCCTGTATCCAATTCCATTTTAACTTGGGACCCTGCTATCGTGAGGGCGACCCAAATGGTTCGGTGATCCTCTTTTGCGATTACATTGTGAAGTTTGAGACAGCTTAATCTCCTGTTCTCGGATTCACTATCGCTCATCTGGCCTTCGGAACTACTGTCCGTCATCTTTTGTACTTTCTTGTACGGTTCCTTAGTAGCCTTTTTGTTGTCGCTGGTCTTCTTCCCAGACCTACAAACTCGTGCAATGTGTCCAATCTTCCCGCATTGTCTGCATATTTTGTCTTTGGACCAGCAGTCCTTCTGGTCATGGTTAGTTCTGCTGCAGTGATAACATTTTGCAAATCCCCGTGTCATTTCGTGTGTGCCGTATTCCTGCGGTTTTTGTTGAATTTCTGCAGCTCCCCTGGCTGCTGCTTCACACGATACTGCCACGCTGAAAGCCTTATCTAGCGTCAGCTCTTTTTCTGCGAGTAACTTCTTCTGTGTTCCTTCACTCAGGAGTCCACAGACAAATTTGTCCCGTAGGGTATCTGCCAGTCCTGCTCCGAACTGGCAGTGCTTTGATAGCTTGCGTAGTTCCGTAAGATACTCAGCATTGCTCTCATCTTTGTGCTGAGTTCTCCTGTGGAATTTAAATCTTTCTGCTATCAACAGCGGTGCAGGGTTTAAGTGCTCCTGTAGAACAGCAACAATTTCGTTAAAACTCTTCGCCTTCGGTTTGGCTGGAGTAATCAGATCCCGCAATAGGCCGTACGTTCTAGCGCCCATTACGTTTAGCAATATTGATGCCTTTTTCCCCTCCGCTATTTCATTTGCCTTGAAATATACCTCGACTCTTTCCACATACGTGGTCCAGTCCTCTAATGTATTATCAAAAGCAGTGATACAGCCGGTCTTCGGCATCTTGCAAATCTAAAATGGCGTCTCCCGCGCTTTGCCTTCTTCCCCGCTTTAACAAAATGGCGCCTCCCGCGCTTTGTCTTCTTCCCCGCTGTTGTTAGCGCTGCTTTCCACGGTTTCCTGCGCGTTAAATATTAATTCGTTTTCTTTTATTATCTTCCCGTCGTGGGGCGGACCCTCTGGGACACTTCCCTCCCTCTTCTGAGGTCCGAACGCTGCCCAGCTTCGAAACACCGGCCGCGCCCTGTATGCTCCACCCTCTCTCTCTCTCTCCTTGCTTCCCGACTCGCTGCCTGGCCCCGTTGAAAGGCCACCCGATCGAGCTTCAGCCCGCCGCAGCCCAGGAAGGATTAAAGCACTACCTGCCACCAGCCCGACTAGCTGGGAAACCACGGACCGAGGAACCCAGCCTGGCTCTGGACAGTCTCTCCTGCAGGTTTTGAACTCGATGATTGACGGTCGACGCCCGTTTCTCGAGTTTCAATGGCCTATTTTTTTTTTTTCTTTCTTCTGGCTCCGACCTTCAACAACGTCGTCGGAGCTGTTGCTGAGTTGCAGGTAAGTTCGTTTCTAACTCATCGCCAGTGTTAAGTCCGTGAATGATTGAGACACGGACTAGCAGGAGAGAAAACAAAACGATCTTTACTGGTGAAAGGCATAAACGAAACTAAACAACAGAGGCTCTCTAGCGCCTTTTATACAGGGGTGGTCACTGCCGGTACTGCAGTCTGAGACGAGTTATTCTCTTAAAGGTACATACACAACAGTAATGCCATTGAATGTCAAGGGGCGGTGGTTAGACTCTCTCTGGTTGGGGATGGTCATTGTCTGTCAATTGTGTGGCATGAAAGTTACTTGCCATTTATCACCCCATGCCAGAATGTTGTCCAGGTCTTGCTGCATGTGGGCACGGACTGATTCATTATCTGAGGAATTGTGAATGGGACTGAACACTATCATCAGTGAACATCCCCACTTCTGGTGTTATGATGGAGGGAAGCGGTCAAATGCTGCCTTGATGTCAAGGTCAGTCACTCTCACCTCACCTCTGGAATTCAGCTCTTTTGTCCAGATTTGGACTATGGCTGTAATGAGGTTTGGAGCCGAGTGATCCTGGTTAGCAGGTTGTTGGTGAGTAAGTGTTGCTTGCTAGCACTGTCAACGACACCTTCCATCATTTTGCTGATGATTGAGAGTAGGCTGATGGGATGGTAATTGACCAGATTGGATAAGTCCTGCCTTTTGTGGACAGGACACACCTGGGCAATTTTCCACTTTGTCGGCTAGATGCCAGTGTTGTAGGTGTACTCCAGTTAAGTTTCTGGTAAATGGTAACCCCCAGGATGTTGATGGTGGGGGATTCGGCGATGGTAGTGCCATTGAATGTCTAGGGGCGGTGGTTAGACTCTCGCTTGTTGGAGATAGTCATTGCCTGGTACTTCTGTGGCGCAAATGTTACTTGCCACTTATCAGCCCAAGCCTGAATGTCGTCCAGGTCATTTTGCATGCGGGCATGGACTGCTTCATTATCTGAGGAGTTGTGAATGGTGCTGAACACTGTGCAGTCATCAGCGAACACCCCCATTTCTGCCTTATGTTGAAAGGAATGTCATTGATGAAGCAGCTGAAGATGGTTGGGCCTAGGACACTGCCCTGAGGAACTCCTGCAGTGATGTCCTGGGGCTGTGATAATTGACCTTCAACCACCACAACCATCTTCCTTTGTGCTAGGAATGACTTCAGCCAGTGGAGAGTTCCCCCCCACCCCCCCCGATTCCCATTGACTTCAGTTTTACTAGGGCTCCTTGATGCCACATTCGGTCAAATGCTGCCTTGATGTCAAGGGCAGTCACTCTCACCTCACCTCTGGAATTCAGCTTTTTTGTCCATGATTGGACCAAGGCTGTAATGAGGTCGGGAGCCGAGTGGCCTTGGCAGAACCCAAACTGGGCATCAGTGAACTGGTTATTGGTGAGTAAGTACCACTTGATAGCAGTGTCGATGACACCTTCCATCACTTTGCTGATGATTGAGAGTAGACCGATGGGGCGGTAATTGGCTGGATTGGATTTGTCCTGCTTTCTGAGGACAGGACATACCCGGGCAGTTTTCCACATTGTCGGACAGATGGCAGTGTTGTAGCTATACTGGAACAGCTTGGCCAGAGACACGGCTAGTTCTGGAGCACAAGCCTTCAGCACGCTAGCTGGGATGTTGTCGGGGCCCATAGCCTTTGCTGAATCCAGTGCGCTCAACCGTTTCTTGGTATCACTTGTAGTGAATCAAATTGGCTGAAGACTGGCTTCTGTGATGGTGGGGACCTCAGGAGTAGGCCGATATTGGTCATCCACTCGGCACTTCTGGCTGAAGATGATTGCAAATGCTTCAGCCTTGTCTTTTGCATTCATGTGCTGGGCTCCACCATCATTGAGGATGGGGATATCCATGGAGCCTCCTCCTCCTCCTGTTAGTTGTTTAATGGTCCACCACCATTCACGACTGGATGTGGCAGGACTGCATAGCTTTGATCTGATTTGTTGATTCTATAGCATGCTGCTTCCACTTTTTAGAATGCATGTAGTCCTGTGTTGGAACTTCCCCAGGTTGGCACCTCATTTTTAGGTATGCCTGGTGCTGCTCCTGACATGCTCCTCTACACTCCTCATTGAATCAGGATTAGTCCCCTGGCTTGATGGTAATGGTTGAGTGAGGGATTGTGAAGGAATAAGCCATATAACCTATTCAGAAAAATACACTATCTTATGAAAGAATTCTGGCCTTATTAAAATATAGGGGGGGGAGTTAAACACGATTAAAATCACTAAGGAGGTGGTACTCGGTAAGATAATGGAACTAAAAGCGGATAAATCCCCTGGACATGATGGCTTACATCCTAGGGTCTTGAGAGAAGTAGCGGTAGGGATTGTGGATGCATTAGTGGTAATTTTCCAAAACTCCCTGGATTCAGGAAAGGTTCCAGCAGATTGGAAAACCACTAATGTAACGCCCTTATTTAAAAAGGGAAGTAGACAAAAGGCTGGAAACTATAGACCAGTTAGCCTAACATCTGTGGTTGGTAAAATGTTGGAGTCCATCATTAAGGAAGCAGTAACAGGGCATTTGGATAAGCATAATTTAATCAGACAGAGTCAACATGGTTTTATGAAGGGGAAGTCATGTTTGACAAATTTGCTCGAATTCTTTGAGGACGTAACAAACAGGGTAGATAAAGGGGAACCAGTGGATGTGGTGTATTTGGACTTCCAAAAGGCATTTGACAAGGTGCCACACAAAAGATTACTGCACAAGATAAAAAATCATGGGATTGGGGGTTTTATACTGGCATGGGTGGAAGATTGGCTATCTAACAGAAAACAGAGAGTTGGGATAAATGGTTCATTCTCGGGTTGGCAATCAGTGACTAGTGGTGTTCCGCAGGGGTCAGTGTTGGGACCCCAACTCTTTACAATCTATATTAATGATTTGGAGGAAGGGACCGAGTGCAACATATCCAAGTTTGCCGACAATACTGATGTGCCAAATAACAGCCTGAATCCATGAAGTTAAAACTTAAAACTGAAGGCTTTTATTAAGTAAGAATCATGGCATCAAGTTAACACCGACCCAGCCCTTATGAGTAAAACCCAGCTCTTATAAATAAGACTCACACCAATCAGGAGGGTCCATAAAGGCAGAGCTAGGGAGGAACATTAGTGGTTACACATGTAAAACATTCCAGACATTAACAAGTACAACAACAGACAATCCAGAACACAGAGTTATTTCATTACATTCACCCCCTGCTATAGATTCAGTCTGTCAGGAGGTCTAATAGTCCTCTGGGAATGACATAACTCTTGCCGAGGCTCCTCCCGGAGTACCAACTCCGGTTCATCCGAATTCCCAGAATCATCAGTGTTTTCCACCCTGAGGGTTTGTGTCTCTGAAGGTCCAATACCACGATTGAAAACTCCACTCTCAGAGTCGAACTCTTTTCGAGCTCCAGCAGGTGCAAGATCTTTAATAGAGACCGTATCCTCTCGCCCATCCGGATATTGAATGTACGCATACTGGGGATTAGCATGAAGGAGTTGTACATCCTCCACCAGTGGATCAGTCTTGTGGCCTCTCACATGTCTGCACAACAGCACAGGGCCCGTGGTCGTCAACCATGTGGGTAACGATACTCCATTAGTAGCTTTTCTTGGAAAGCTAAACATCCTTTCATGAGAGGTGGCATTCGTCGCTGTACACAAAAGAGACCTTATGGAATGCAGCACGTCTGGCAGGACATCCTGCCAGCGAGAGGTCAGCAGGCCTCGCGACTTCAGAGACAATACAATAGCCTTCCACAATGTCGCATTTTCTTTCTCGACCTGCCCATTGCCACGAGGGTTATAGCTGGTAGTTCTACTCGTTGCAATCCCTTTCGATAGCAAAAACTGTCGCAATTCTTCACTCATAAAGGAAGAACCCCTATCACTATGTATATAGTTAGGCATGCCAAACAAAGAAAACAGTTGGCAGAGGCATTTAATTACAACAGCACTGGTCATATCCGGACAGGGGATAACAAAAGGGAACTGAGAGTACTCGTCTATAATATTAAGAAAATAGACATTACGGTCGCTCGATGGAAGGGGACCTTTAAAATCGAGACTCAAACGCTCAAATGGTCGAGTTGCTTTAATAAGATGAGCTGGCTCGGACGGCTTGTAGAAGCGTGGTTTGCATTCAGCACAAACACGACAGGTTCTGGTCATTGTCCGGACCTCCTCAATAGAGTAGGGTAGATTGTGGGACTTAATGAAGTGGTTCATTCTGGTAAACCCAGGGTGGCAGAGTGCATCGTGGAGACTTTGAAGCTTATCTATACCTAGACTAGCACATACTCCTCATGACAAAGCATCTGATGGCTCATTAAATACTCCAGGCCTGTACTGAATATCATAGTCATATGTTGACAGTTCTATTCGCCATCTTAAAATCTTATCATTTTTGATCTTGCCTGTCTACTTAGTATTGAACATAAAGGCCACAGATCATTGGTCAGCAATAAGCGTAAAATGTCGGCCAGCGAGATAATGTCTCCAATGCCTGACTGCTTCGATAATTGCCTGCGCCTCCTTTTCCACTGAAGAATGTCGAACTTCTGGTCCTTGCAATGTACGAGAGAAGAAAGCTACTGGTCTACCAGCTTGGTTAAGAGTTGCTGCCAACGCAAAATCAGATGCATCACTTTCCACTTGAAAAGGGATCTTCTCATCCACGGCACATACCACTGCCTTCTCAATGTCCCGTTTGATATTACAGAAAGCATCCTGAGCTTCCACCAATAGCGGAAAAGACGTCAACTTAATAAGAGGTCGGACTTTATCTGAGTAACTAGCCACCTACTGGGCATAGTACGAAAAGAATCCCAGACACCTTCTTAAAGCTTTTACAGTGTGAGGTAAAGGTAATTCCTTAAGTGGGCGTAATCTTTCAGGACCTGGCCCGATTACCCCATTCTCCACAGCGCAACCAAGAATACACAAACATGTAGTATTGAAGGTACACTTGTTTTCGTTGTAGGTCAGGTTTAACCTCTTTGCCGTCTCTAGGAACTTCACGAGATTTTGATCATGCTCCCGTTGGTTGCGCCCACAGATAGTAACATTGTCCAGGTACGGGAATGTTGCTTCCAACGCGTATTCATCCACCATACGATCCATCTCCCTTTGGAAGACGGATACCCCATTCGTCACTCCAAAGGGCACCCTAAGGAATTGGTACAGGCGCCCATTAGCTTCGAAGGCCGTATAAGGTCGGTCTTCTATTTTAATAGGGAGTTGATGGTAGGCAGACTTTAAATCAATGGTGGAGAACACGCGATACTGGGCTATCTGGTTCACCATCTCAGATATATGAGGCAAAGGATAGGCATCCAATTGGGTATACAAATTTATAGTCTGGCTATAATCGACCACAAGTCTTTTCTTTTCATTAGTTTTAACCACCACCACCTGGGCACACCACGGGCTATTACTGTGTTCGATGATTCCCTCCGGTTGAAGCCTTTCCATTTCCTCTTTTATAAATGTTTTATCTTCTGAACTATACCGTCGACTTAGTCGCTATAGGTCTGCAATTAGGAGCAAGGTTCACGAACAAAGAAGGCGGACTTACTTTTAAAGTAGAAAGGCCGCAGACTGAGTGGAGGCTGAGACCCACCATACTTAAGGGTAACGCTCTCATGCTGACACTGGAAGTCCAAGCCTAAAATTAAGTTCACACACAACTGAGGCAATATAAGGAGTTTAAAGTCCCTATACTCCGTATCCTTAATGGTCAATGTGACTTTACAATATCCAGTTACCTCCGAAGTAAGGGACTTGGACGCCATCACAATGTCACTTCAAGTAGGATACACCTTCAATGAACAGGAGTTAACAAGGTTGGGATGTATAAAACTTTCAGTACTGCTACAGTCTATCAAACACCCAGTAGGACGACCATTAATCTTAATGTCCATCATAGATTTCAACAAGGAATACGGTATGGTCTGGTCAACCGTAACTGAGGCTAGAGTAAAACGATAGGCGGCAGCAGAGAAGATATCGGGTACAGAATTACCCTTACACACTTTACTAAAATGTCCCGTTTCTTTACATTTAAAACAATTAGCCTCTCTGGCTGGGCATCTTTGCCTGGAGTGTTTAGAGTGGCCACAAAAATAACACTTAGACCCATGGGGTACAGCCGCAACAATAGGATTAAGTGGAGGCTCCATTGGCGTTATGGATGCCTCCATACTCAGAACACACGAGGCTGAGAGAGATGCATGGGCTGATGCATACACTTCTAAATTCTTCTGGGCTACATCTAACGATCGAGCCATAACAACGACTGTTTTTAAAACTAACGAGTCATTCTCGAGGAGTCTCTGTCTAATGTAATTAGATCGGAGGCCAGATATAAAAGAATCGTGGATGGCTTCTTCCTGATACAATATGGCAGAGACAGCCTTGTAGTTGCAATCCTTAGCCAAAGCCTTCTGATCCTGCAGGAAATCATCCAGGGATTCCTCGGGTAAATGCCTGCGAGTAGACAAAAGATACCTGGCGTATACTTCATTTACCGACTTAAGATACCGGGCCTTAAGAGTTGCAAGGGCCTCTTCATATGTCGTAATATCTTCAAATATAGAGTAAGTTTGATGACTTACCAAGTTGGTTAAAAGACCCAACTTGTCAACCGTCGGATCGATCGATGCAATGAAGTGTTCAAAACATCGAAGCCAATGCGTAAATTTCTTTGACGCATCTACCGAATGGGGATCGATATCCAGACGCTCTGGTTTCAAAAATCAATCCATCTTCCAAAGTTGTTACTTAATAAAATTGATGTGCCAAATAACTGCCTGAATCCAAGAAGTTAAAACTTAAAACTAAAGGCTTTTATTAAGTAAGAATCATGGCATCAAGTTAACACCGGGCAACCATCATTCATCACCGACCCAGCCCTTATGAGTAAAATCCAGCTCTTATAAATAAGACTCACACCAATCAGGAGGGTCCATAAAGGCGGAACTAGGGAGGAACATTAGTGGTTACACCTGTAAAACATTTCAGACATTAACAAGTACAACAACAGACAATCCAGAACACAGAGTTATTTCATCACAGATACAAAGATGGGAGGGAAAGCAGTAAGTGAGGAGGACATAAAAAACCTGCAAAAGGACATAGACCTGTAAGATTCGAAATTTTCAGCAATAATCACGCAAGAAAACCGGATAAAATAAGACTGTTTATTGACCAAAGTAAGCTTGCACAGAAAAACCTTTGATAAAAGGGCATACAAAATGGCCGCCGGGCCTCATGATCAGTTTTCTGGACCATTTTATTTCTGTTACTGCAAGCCAGACAGGCTTGTGGATTGAAGACAGTAAGCCCGCGAAAGCCAGTATCTGGGAACCGAAACTCAGGGAAGCAGCATACATATTCAATGGATTCTAAGTACAGGATGGGGCCCATCAAGATATGGGCAGACAATGCAAAAACACTTTTACCCATTTATTGTACAAAGGAGAAACCGTTTAACAGCCATCAAGGAAAATCTCCGGACCGATCAATATGCGAACCGAGTCACGATGACAATGTAAAAGACATTAAAAGACATTATCGGCCAGGAAGGCCAGTTAAGTTATCACCGGCTCCCGTTACAAGACAAAGCGCCCCTGCAGAGATTTCTGCCCGCCAAAATTAATACAAAGACAGGACTATGATTTGGCGGGAGATAAGACTGTCCCAGAAGAGTATAACTATGGATTGAAAGTCCATCTAACAAAAGCAGCTTCTTCTACAAGGAACATTGGGAGGAAACACGATCGACGTTATCGGAGTGATCGACGGAACGAACGGACGAACGAAGGATGGACGGTGCCAGGATCGGCGCCTCTTCTACCTCGGTAGCTTCGGAATCGATGAAGAAGCTTCGTCTTTTTAAAGACGCTTCGGACGGACAATTTCGGTGAAAAGACAACGTGGTCGGTGTTCAGCCAGACAAGGCTCGGCCACGACAAGAAGACGACAAGGGTGGCCCAGGTACTGGGGTCGGGAGATCATCGACGACCCAGGCCAAAGGAGAAGAAACCTTCTGGAAAGCCACCGAGCCAGGCAGGAGCGAGGAAGGTCCTCGGCATACCATTCGGCCAGAGACCTTCAGATTCTCCCATTTGTATGCAGTTCTTCAACTGCTTGTAGCTGATCTTCAACCTTGACGAGCGCTCATCGAGGCTGTGTCTACCCCGCCGCCTCGAGAGAGAGAGAGAGAGAGAGAGAGAATATCGACTGCGCCAGGAGTTTCCAAATCCACGTGACGACGGAAAGCGGTGCCAAAAGGCTGCGAACCCCCTTTTTCGCGATTTTGAGAGTGGTGAGCATGATCCCAAGTTCCCCAGGTCGAAATTTAGTTTAGGTATAGGGGAGGGAGTTAAGGGTAATCGTAATGTGTTTTCCCTTTTACGATGTGCCGTGTGTTCCCCATTTCCATAGAGTCAAGTTCATAAATTTGTGCATGATTGTAGTTACTTTAATCTGTGCCTATGACATGTATTTTGTAATGCTTCAAACTGTTTAAAAATAAAAGCATCCATTTCGTGCTATTCAACCTGGTCTATTGAGTCCTTTCTCTGCACTACTGTTCTCTGCATCTAAGTCCAAGGTCTAGAACCGTAGGGGGAGTGGGTCAAACCACTCAAGGGTAATTATTGCATGAAGCCTGGCAGGAGACCAGAACGAGCAAGAGGAACCCCCTACAGAAATGGCGACCGCGGCAGGACCTTGGCAGCAGGAAAGTAGTGTGTTAGATCAAGGTCTGAATAAACGAAATGTGATGGATGAAAGAATAGCAGATTATGTTTTTGGAAAAGTCAACCTCACAAAACAATGGATATCTGACCTATTAAGGGATAGGCGCCCGCTAGACGCAGCCATCAAGTGGACAGCGGGTAAAGAGCATAAGAAATCTGTAGAAGAGGCGGTCTGGCTGATGTGCTGCAAGAAGCAAGTCCAGCTTTTGGACCAGGTCGTTGCAGCACAGACAGCCCAGATCAAAGGGTTGCTTACAGACGTAGAGGAAAAAGTTGCGGGAGGTCAAAAACTGATTGAATCGCTTAACGCGCTGAATCAGGAACGCCACTCCATAATTCGCTGCCACGAAACCCGGGTAGAGTATATAAAATGTCAGGTCATTGCGGCCAAGGCCAGTGAAGGTAGAATGAGAGACAGGTGTTTCCGTCTAGCTAAGCAAATAGAGGCCCAAGAGGATAAACTTCTGGGAGCCAGGGCAGCATATAAGATGGCCATGGAGGATAGATCTGAGAGCACCGACCACAGCGCTTGCCGCCGGGAGCAAGAGGACCTGAGAATGGCCCTAGCCAAGGCAAGCAGGTTGGTGTGTCTCATAAATCCACCAGCGAGCCAGCTATTGCTAGCCAAGGAATCCAAAAGACCGATTCCACAAGAGATAGTTCAGGAACCAACCCCCGAACCCTCTGCGCCTCCTGCTTATGATGAGTCTTGGACTCCGGGGAAGGAGACGGAGACGGTAGAGGAAGAGATTCCTGAGGTAGAGCAACACCAGATAGTAGAGTCAGGGCCGGCGCCGATGTGTCCAACCAGACACCGGAGGCTCCGTCCGAATGAAGACAATGGCGATGACGGACCCCTTGAGAGTCAGATCATAATGCCCCATAGCGCACAACAGCTAAGGGAAATGATAAGTCACATCCCAAAACTCTCCGAGTCAGGAGATCCCTCCGTGCATTTCAGGGACGTGGAGCAGACCGCAGCAGTCAATGACTGCGATGAGGTTGAACAGTCTAAAATGCTGCTGTTCTCCCTGGACAGCTCGCTCCTCCAGTGTCTCCCTGACGAGAGCAAGAGAGGGCACAGGGACTATGAGTTGCTACGGGATGAGATCCTGGAGATTATAGGAGAGGGGGACGGAACTCCGTTCCTCCGTTTAGAAAAGACAGTGCAGCTAGAGGGAGAACCCCCACGGGTTTTTGCCGGAAGGTTGTGGCCCGTGTATCAGCGCAGCTGCCCGGGAGGACCGGAACGGAACGCGCTAAATAATGAACAAAGGGCTCATTGGCTTCGGTGCCTGGTAGCAGGTTGCTTGCCAGTAGTGAGGGAGCAGGCCAAGGCATGGTTTGACCCCACTAACGCCCGCTCCACGGAGGAACTAGTACTTGATCAGCTCACGATCAGTTACAGGAACAACAAGGGTAAGAAAACGCCTGTTGTAAAAGGAAAGGTGCATGAGATGAGGCCCGCAGCTTCTGCTAAAAAGGAATGGCATCAGGAGGGAAATCGCCCTCCCCAAGCCAACAGCAGTTGTTACGGGTGTGGGAAGGAGGATCATTGGCGCAAGGACTGTAGGAATCCATGGAAGGATAAGAGAGAGAGAGCGTTCGCCGCAGCCCAAGCCCGAGCCCAAGCCCAAGTCCTAGCCCACGGCCAGATCATTGTCCCAACACCCGTCCAAGCCCAAGCCCAGACCGCTGCCCCAGCACCAGTCCAGAACCCAACCGTAGCCCCTGCCCCAACCACAGGGGGTGGTGCGGTTGTGGATCCCGCTGCGATCAAGTCAGTCTTGGAGACTATGCGGTCTCTGATGACCTGGCAGGGGAAGGTAGCGGTCGCCAACAGCCCTATCGCTCCCGAGACCCCAACCGAAACACCTAAATGACTGACGCCTGCGCAGCCCGTCTACTTGTGTCCGCTCCGCTATGACGCCTGGAGAAGACCTGTGGTGGAGATGGAGGTGGAAAGACAAAAGGGTAGTTACCTGTTGGATACGGGAGCTTCGTGTACCGTGATCCACACAGATAAACCTTTTGCCTCACCTCTGTCCGCCCAGGCTCCATACTTAGTAGCGGGCTTCACAGGCAAAGAACAGGCTGGCGCGTACTCCCTCCCGCTCTCCATTCAGTTGGGAGCACTCCACACCACATGGACGTGCATCCTATTGAAGTGGAGTGAGGGGGGTGGAAAAGGCATCCTCGGGGCTGATTTCTTGGTGGAACACGGGATCCTCGTGGACCTGAGAAATCACTGTCTCTGGGGAGCCGAGAGCGGTTTAGGTAAGGTAGTCGTAATCCCAGGGAAGGAAGAAAAGGGGGTTCTGTGCACCATGAAGCCGTCAGGAGGTTACGATCTCGAGCTCATGGTAGCGAACGTCCCAACGGACCTGCAGGCGTGCGTGTCAGAAAATCTGACCGCGTTTGCCACCCACAAGCACGACTGTGGGAGAGTCACTGGGTTTGAAGTCAGCGTAGACGGGGACCCCATGATCCGACCCCAAAAGCAATATAATTTCCCCAAGGAGGCAGAACCCGACATGGAGACGGCAATATCTTCGTTGGTGCAGCAGGGCGTATTGAGAACAATAGCCACTCACGTGAACTCCCCATTATGGCCGGTAAAGAAGCCGGACAATTCATGGAGAGCCACGGTGGACTACAGAGTCCTCAATAGTAACATCCCAGCCTGCGTGCCCACGGTAGCAGCAGTTGCAGACTTAATAGGGAGTATTCCAGCATCGGCGACCACGTTCACGGTGCTGGACATCTCGAACGGTTTCTGGTCCATTCCGCTGCGGCGGGAGGATCAGTACAAGTTTGCCTTTACTTTCAAAGGGCAACAGTACACTTGGAACTGCTTACCACAGGGTTTTCACAACAGCCCCAGCATTTTCCATCAGTGCATGGCGGGGAGTTTAAAAGAGTTTAGCCAGCCCAACCAGATAGTACAGTATGTGGACGACCTACTCCTGTTCACGGACACAAGGGAGGAGCACGGCCCACTATTAGCCGAATTGTTGGGACTGTTAGAAAGGAAGGGTTTCAAAGTAAACCCGAAGAAAGCCCAGATCGGCCAGCAGGAAGTCAAATTCCTGGGTCTGGCCATCCGCGCTGGGGAAAGAGCCATAGATAAGGCCAGAAGGGAATCAATACAAGATCTGCCGATCCCCAACACAGTAACGGGTGTAAGGTCCTTTTTGGGATTGACCGGGTACTGCAGAGATTTCATCGAGGACTATGCTTCCACGGCAGCCCCGCTACTTCGGCTCTTACACAAGGGAGTCAAGTGGTCTTGGGATGAGGGGTGCCAGGCAGCATTCGAGAAGTTGAAAAGAGATCTGCAGACCGCGCCAGCCCTAGGGGCCATAGATGGGGGAGAGGAGTTCTTCCTGGAGGTAGCCGCTAGTGGGGACAGCCTGAGCGCAGTGTTGCTCCAGGAGCGGCACGGCAAGCTGAGACCAGTAGTTTATTCCTCCAGGGTGCTCACGGATGTAGAGAGGAGTTTCTCCAATTGCGAATGGCATCTCCTGGCCACGCATTGGGCTGTGAACAGATCAGTGATCTTCACAGGAACCTCTCCCATCACGCTCCTCACCCATCACACCCCCACAAAGATGCTTCTGGATGGAAGGATTAAGGATGGGACCGTAAGCAGCGCTCGGATTGCGCGCTGGACCCTCCTCCTTTCCCAGATGGATCTCAAAGTTAAAGGCCTTTGCGCGCCAAGGCTCGCAGCCAACATGGCATATCCCGGAACAGCCCATCGGTGTTCCGTAGAGGGGGTATGGGAGGTCAACATAGGTTTACGGGCCGGGATACACCCCACAGGCCGCGAAATCTACGTAGACGGTTCTAGCACTGCATCTGCTGGCGAACGACTCACAGAGTGTGGAGTTTATGACCCTGCGGCAAACATTGCCCTGGCGATTAAGCTCCCCAGCACTATGAGCGCACAGCAGGCTGAACTGTCCGCGGTGGCGTACGTGGTTACCCACCCCGAGATTTTCCCAACCCCATACACAATTTGCTCAGACAGCATGTTCACATGCAATTCGTGTACAGAGTACCTCGCCATCTGGTTCCGACGCGGATATACCTCCGCGGACGGGCGGCCTTTAACAGTTAAGCCCTTGCTGGAGAAGATCCTGGCAGCTGTGGGCGAGGAAGGGGAGGTGTTCATCCATAAGGTGAAGGCTCATTCCACCACAGAACCCCGCAGTCAGGGCAACCAGCAGGCGGATGCGCTAGCCAGGGAGGGTGCCCGCAACGGCATTCTCTGGGACCCCTATGAACCCGGACCCGTGGCGGTGATTCAAGGCAGGGAGGGAATTCCAGGGAACACAGGGGTGACACCGCCCCTAGACCTAAAGACCGTCCAAACCCTGGATCCCGCCCTAAAAACAGTCCTAAAAGCCATCACAGAAGGCAAGCAGGTAGAGGGTCCGTACAGTACGGCAGCCCTCACAGTCAAAGAAGGCATGCTGTTCCGAGAGGAGCAGTGGGTTGTGCCGCAGCAGCACCGGAGGGAATTCCTGCAACTGGCCCACGAGGGTCCAGGAGCGGGACACCCCGGGCCTGAGGTCACCTGGCAACGGGTAGAGCAGGCGGGATGGTGGCCGGGACTTCGGAACGATGTCCGCGAATTCTGCACAAGCTGTCTTGTGTGCGCTGCAAACAACCCAGACCCCCACAAAAGGAAGGTGCCCATGGGGCACATCAGGAGGGTAGAGGGACCATGGCAGTCGATTCAGGTCGACTACATAGGGCCCCTGCCCGCCGCCCAGGGAGGCTATAAGTACTGCCTTGTCCTGGTAGATGTGTTCACCAAATGGGTAGAAGCTTTCCCGTGCAGAACAGCTACGGCACTGGGTACTGCTAAGATCTTGATTCGGGAAGTGTTCTCACGGTGGGGACTCCCCCGTTTTGTAGAGTCCGACCAAGGGAGTCAGTTCACCGGTCAAGTAATGCAGAACGCCCTCATGCTCTTGGGCATTGAGGGGAAGTGGCACGTAGCATACAATCCCCAGTCATCCGGGATTGTTGAACGCATGAATCGGACCCTCAAGGAAAAGCTGAGGAAAGAGACAATGGGCTCGCCCCAGAAATGGGCGGAGGTCCTGCCTTTAGTCCTCATGGGGATCCGAGCCAGCCAGTCCAAAAGTACGGGGTATTCCCCGCACGAATTAATGACTGGAAGGATCATGCGAACCCCCACCCATGTACTAGCCCCGGTGCTCACTGAGGGCCAGCTCCGAGAGGTGAAACGAGACAAATTCGTCCAAACCCTTTTGGAGCGCCTGAAACAGATTTATGGGCAGGCGGCTGGGAACATGGGAAGACAGCACCAGGGAAATAGGCTGTTACTGGAACCTCGTAAGCAACAAGAGTGGGTAGTCGGAGACCAGGTCATGGTCCGAAACTACGCCAGGGTAGGGAGTTCTGAACCATTGTACATGGGGCCTTACAGCATTGTGGACAAGGCCAGCCCCATGGTTTATGCAGTGAAGGTGCCCCGACGTACCAAATGGTTTCACATTAACCAGTGTAAACTGTTTAAACCGGGTGCACAAGGGCCATCAAAGGGGACCAGGTCTGAGAACAAAGATCCTCAGCCGGTAACAGAGTCACAGACCACACAGGCTGGAACAGTAGCCTGCGTGAAGGGAGAGGCCATCCCATTGGAGTGGGAGGTCTCCCCTTTTGAATGGGATTCGGATGAGGAAGAGCCCGAACAGCTCGACCTCGCCTTAGACCCAATCACGGAGGAGGAAGAGTCAGAGGACGACGATCCCGCCCTCGACTCAAGCTTGGGAGAGGTAGGGAATGGGGGCGGAGACTCACTACCTGTAGGGACAGGCGAGGTGGAGTCGGAAGCCACAAATCCCGACACCGGGGGGGCGGAGCCTGAGGGAGGGGAGCTGGAGCCGGCAGCTGTGGAGGAACCACAGGCTGTGACGGTGAAAGTCCCGACCCCCGGTCCATCAGCCCCGGGAGCCCAACCCAAAGCAGCCCCTCGTAGGTCGGCTCGAGCGCCCCAGCCCAGAAAGTTTTGGCCAGATTCTCCCCATTTTTCCCAGCCACGGTTTAGAGCAGCCCCAGGAAGACATGGTTCCCGTTCAACAGCGACAGGCTGCAGGGGATCAAAGCCGAGGGCCAGTGCAGCCCCACCGCAGGGTGTGGCACGCGACAGCCCTCACAGGGATTAGGCAAGCCGCCCCGCGGAGGGCGGCGCTGTACATAAGTTAAGTTAGGTAATTATGGTGATAGTTTAAGGAATATGTAGTATACGGTGTTAAGCAATGTTAAGAGTACAATTTTGAAGTCTGCCCGGTATGTGTGTTTGTTTGGGAGCGGGGTCCAGGAACCCGCGCATCCATTTAATTAGGCCAGCACCTATTGGGAGCCCGGCTACATCATTTTATTGGTTACAGAAACCTGGGATATGATGAAAAAGATTCTCATCGTGTTCATGGCGATCGGGTGCGGGTGGGCCTACCGAGGCCGCACCAAGGACGTCATCATCTTCGGCCCCCATCGCAACGGATGGGACAGGGGAGCGAGAGGTTGAGGAAACCGTCACCTACTTCCACCAAGGGAGATGGCCAGGTTGGCTGGGAACGAATTCCACGGAATACTCCAGCAATTTCGGTTTTGCCTACCAAGAGACTTCGTTAACGTGCTCTCGGGTGAGGATCCTTGCACCCAGAGTCAGCGTTACCGTGGGAAAGAGGATCTGTCTGGTGTGTAATGGGAACGTACCACTAAGGCGATGGTGGTGGCTGCGAAAGCTGGGAAAGGACATGAGAAACTCTACGGTCGAGTGGGAGCGACTGGGTAATAATACCCATCGGACTATTACGGGGACTCACGGACAATTACGTGTGTGTTGGGACAAATGGTGGGAACCAGATGAAGGAATATATGTCTGTATGTGGGGCTCGAGACACGTTTGCCCCAAGGGCGTATCCATCTTCTTCCAGAGGCAGTGGCAGGATGAAGGAAAGGGGATGAGATGGGATGTCAGCACTCGAGCGTGCGGAGCCCCATACTCCCCTATTCCGGTAAACGCCACCGAACTCATCACCCGCCCATGCAAGCCCCTGCCCACGCTTCCGGTAGCACTAGCCCAGAAAGAAGGGTGCCCAACCACCACCAAGGGACCCGGGAACGGTTTAGTATTGGTACCCACCGGTCAGGTGCTGTACCAAGGGGTACACTACGCGGTGGCCTCAGTGATTTTAAATCTCACTGAGGTACGATTGCCGGAGTGGTGTCCCAAACAAACGGAACAATTATACCAGGTCCTGTTAACCCGAATGTTTAGACAGTTTTACGAATTTGACTTTGCCGACATCGACAAAGACAAATTATACACCACACCACCAGAAGTTTTGGATCGAGTCGGGAGGCAAAGAAGGGGTACAGTAAATGACATATTCACTGCTTTTAATACCGGGACATCTGTCGTCAACGCTCTAGATAACGTGGAGCTGCAGACACAGATCAACGGTTTAAAAGCCCAGTTAAGAAACATACTGACGGACGAAAATAAGGTAGTGGGTTCTGAGTTACATGAGGATCAGGCCATGACACTACACTTTAAGGAAATAATAGCTGAGCTGGAGAAACACGCGAGAACGGTAAATGCGCTCATTAAGGAGGATCGGAATGCATCCGATCAAGCTGCGCAAAACGAGGCCTGTGTGCTATACGGGGCGTGGTTACTGGGCGAGGGCCGCAGTAATCTTGAGGATTTAAAACAGGGTTTGGTCCCATCCTGGATCAGCAACAAGCACTTGCAAGCGCTCCACCCTTTTGAGAATGCATTAAGCCCGTGCCAGCTCAGACTAGCTGCAGAAGCGTACCCAGTCCCAGTGGACTGCGGACGTTCAAATCATACTATCATGGGAATAGTGGTAAGAATGCCGGTGTTGGGTCCCGCAGCAAAGCCCGCCCCGGTATACAGGGTAGAGAACATTGGAGTCATTCAGGGGGGCGCACACATTCGTTACGCAGTGGTCCCGCCTTACGTCATCAGATGGGAGCGTACGATGACAGGCACTGACCTCTCGGGATGTCGGAGCCGGGGAGCACACATCATCCTGTGTCCCCAGCACTTGAATGCCTTTTTGAAACCACAGTGCGGGTTCAGAACCGCTAGCGCGAAGCCGATAAATTGCACCATGGAGGCAATGGCAGAGGACCATGTGCCCCCACAGGTAGCATATATCGGGGGTGGGACATACTGCGTCACCACTGCAGCGCCTCGCTACCGCTACGGACAACACGAGTGGTGTTCGATCAGTGATAGCAGTTTCTGTTTCAAACCCAGGGCCGAGGTTCAAGTGGCACAACAACGAATTGTTCCCATTCCTGCACCCTCCACCGTTCACCTCACTGTCAAAGAGAATTTCACAGACTTGCAACGATTTGTCGCGCATTTTGGTTATGTCATTCCCCCTCTTCCCGAACACCTCACTAAGATTTTAAAAGCCGTTACAGTTTCACAGAAACATTTTTACACACTGGAGCAGAAGACTTTAGAGATAGGAAAAGACATATTGGACATAACCATCCCACCATGGTGGGACTTGTTCACTAACATAGAGGTCCCGGCCTGGATTAGAATAGCATCCCACATCCTAGTAGTGTGTCAGGTTTTAATTGTGATATTTTTGCTTTTCGTGCATTGCAAAAGAGGCAAACGCCTCCAGAGGCACGAGAACACAGGAGAATGGAGAGAATGCTATGTGCGAATGGGGGAAGAAGACACCCCACTTTAAGCTGCTAGTATTGAAGGTTAAGCGTCCCTCCATTTTTAGATTTTGGCCATTTGCGTGTTTTGTTTCTGATTTTAAGGATATGAATATTATTATGTTATTAGTCGTTCTTAAGTTTTTTGGATTAATAAAAGGTGTATGCAGGTGGTGCAAGGGGGCATCAACCCCTGCACATCTGACAGATGAATGTGTTATAGTTTAAGAAATGCTGCCTATGATTGTCCAAATGTGCAAAAGGTAATTTTTCGTTTTTTTCGGAAATGGGAACTGCATGTGTCGTGAGGGTCATAGATAGTTAAGTGCCAGGAATGTTTGGATGTGGGGAATCAGGGAAAATTTGCTCACCAAGGATTATTGATACTTTAAGCAAGCTATCAGTATCACAGGGGGGCCTGTAAGATTTGAAATTTTCAGCAATAATCACGCAAGAAAACCGGATAAAATAAGACTGTTTATTGACCAAAGTAAGCTTGCACAGAAAAACCTTTGATAAAAGGGCATAAAAAATGGCCGCCGGGCCTCGTGATCAGTTTTCTGGACCATTTTATTTCTGTTACTGCAAGCCAGACAGGCTTGTGGATTGAAGACAGTAAGCCCGCGAAAGCCAGTATCTGGGAACCGAAACTCAGGGAAACAGCATACATTTTCAATGGATTCTAAGTACAGGATGGGGCCCATCAAGATATGGGCAGACAATGCAAAAACACTTATACCCATTTATTGTACAAAGGAGAAACCGTTTAACAGCCATCAAGGAAAATCTCCGGACCGATCAATATGCGAACCGAGTCACGATGACAATGTACAAGACATTAAAAGACATTATCGGCCAGGAAGGCCAGTTAAGTTATCACCGGCTCCCGTTACAAGACAAAGCGCCCCTGCAGAGATTTCTGCCCGCCAAAATTAATACAAAGACAGGACTATGATTTGGCGGGAGATAAGACTGTCCCAAAAGAGTATAACTATGGATTGAAAGTCCATCTAACAAAAGCAGCTTCTTCTACAAGGAACATTGGGAGGAAACACGATCGACGTTATCGGAGTGATCGACGGAACGAACGGACGAACGAAGGACGGACGGTGCCAAGATCGGCGCCTCTTCTACCTCGGTAGCTTCGGAATCGATGAAGACGCTTCGTCTTTTTAAAGACGCTTCGGACGGACAATTTCGGTGAAAAGACAACGTGGTCGGTGTTCAGCCAGACAAGGCTCGGCCACGACGAGAAGACGACGAGGGTGGCCCGGGTACTGGGGTCGGGAGATCATCGACGACCCAGGCCGAAGGAGAAGAAACCCTCTGGAAAGCCACCGAGCCAGGCGGGAGCGAGGAAGGTCCTCGGCATACCATTCGGCCAGAGACCTTCAGATTCTCCCATTTGTATGCAGTTCTTCAACTGCTTGTAGCTGATCTTCAACCTTGACGAGCGCTCATCGAGGCTGTGTCTACCCCGCCGCCTCGAGAGAGAGAGAATATCGACTGCGCCAGAAGTTTCCAAATCCACGTGACGACGGAAAGCGGTGCCAAAAGGCTGCGAACCCCCTTTTTCGCGATTTTGAGAGTGGTGAGCATGATCCCAAGTTCCCCAGGTCGAAACTTAGTTTAGGTATAGGGGAGGGAGTTAAGGGTAATCATAATGTGTTTTCCCTTTTACGATGTGCCGTGTGTTCCCCATTTCCATAGAGTCAAGTTCATAAATTTGTGCATGATTGTAGTTACTTTAATCTGTGCCTATGACATGTATTTTGTAATGCTTCAAACTGTTTAAAAATAAAAGCATCCATTTCGTGCTATTCAACCTGGTCTATTGAGTCCTTTCTCTGCACTACTGTTCTCTGCATCTAAGTCCAAGGTCTAGAACCGTAGGGGGAGTGGGTCGAACCACTCAAGGGTAATTATTGCACGAAGCCTGGCAGGAGACCAGAACGAGCAAGAGAAACCCCCTACAGACAGGCTAAGTGAGTGGGCAGAAATTTGGCAGAATATAATGTTGGAAAGTGTGAGGTTATGCACTTTGGCAGAAAAAAATCAAAGAGCAAGTTATTAACTAAATGGAAAGAAACTGCAAAGTGCTACAGTACAAAGGGATCTGGGGGTCCTGGTGCATGAAACACAGAAGGTTAGTATGCAGGTACAGCAGGTGATCAGGAAGGCCAATGGAATCTTGGCTTTTATTGCAAGGGGGCTGGAGTATAAAAGTAGGGAAGTCTTGCTGCAGTTATACAGGGTACTGGTGAGGCCACACCTGGAATATTGCGTACAGTTTTGGTTTCCATATTTAAGAAAAGATATACTTACTCTCGAGGCAGTTCAGAGAAGGTTCACTCGATTGATTCCGGAGATGAGGGGGTTGACTTATGAGGAAACGTTGAGTAGGTTGGGCCTCTACTCATTGGAATTCAGAAGAATGAGAGGCGATCTTATCGAAACATTAAGATTGTGAGGAGGCTTGATCGGGTGGATGCGGTGAGGATGTTTCCACTGATGGGTGAGACTAGAACTAGGGGGCATAATCTTAGAATAAGGGGCTGCCCTTTCAAAACTGAGATGAGTAGAAACTTCTTCACTCAGAGGGTAGTAAATATATGGAATTTGCTACCTCAGAGAGCTGTGGAAGCCGCAACACTAAATAAATTTAAAATGGAGATAGACAGTTTCCTAGCTGATAAGGGAATTAGGGGTTACGGGGAGCGGGCAGGGAAGTGGACGTGAGTCTAGGTTCGGATCAGCCATGATCCTATTGAATGGCGGAGCAGGCTCGAGGGGCCGTATGGCCTACTCCTGCTCCTACTTCTTGGGCCAGTAATTCCGGTCCCAACGCGTGAGTACGGACGGTGCACTCACGCGTGGGCCCGTTGGAAGTACCGGATTTCAGCATGCACAGCGCATGTGCGGGAAACCGGCATTTCCTCTCCATCGAACCAAGGGGTTAAGAGGTCCAACGCACGCACGCGTTGAACTTCCTTCTTTTTGACAGGTTTGCGCGTGTGCAAGGGCCTGAACTTTTTAGAAATGAAAAAAGGAGGCGTAAGGAGTGGATTCTTGAAGGTAAGTGGTCTATTATTTAAAATTATTACATTTTTTCCACAGATTCATTGTTTATAAGGACTTTACAGTAAGGTAAGTTTATTTATAGACCCAATTTCGTAAAAAATTATTTTTTTCAAAAATGTTATTAATTGTTTTAAATAGTTTTTTTAAAGTTATTTATAATTTATTTAGTTATTGGGATGTTTTTTAAAATTTTAATTAAAGTTAAACTAGTCTTTTGGGCGCCCGTACTTTTCATGAGTTTGACAGTCTTTACTATCAAGCTCATGAATGAGTGTCCCCTCCCCTGATTGGCTGCAGAGTGCTCACCTGATCCCAGCCGGCACATCACACTAACTACGCCGTTGGATCAGGCAAGCACATCACGCCGACAGCTAAACCGGGCCAGTGACAGGAAATGCAAGCAGGCCCGGGCTTCAGATGTCGGCGCGCAGGGTGAGTGCACATCGGGGGCTTGCACGCGCGGCAAGCACCCGATCCTAATTTCTGGCCCCTTATGTTCTTATGTTCTTATGTAACATGACAAACTGCATTTGGAAATCTAGAAACCTAACTATGAAATAGCTATGAAAGCATTCTGGCTAAAGCATAAGGTAGTTGTTGACCCTGAATAAATAACCTTATTGAAATAGAAGGTTAAGGGCTCTGACAGGCTGAACTTTTTGGAACAAAACCATGGTTCACCTTGGATAAGGTGTTCGAATTTACACTTCATAAAGAAGCACATCAAGTAAGGAACACCTGCTGACACACGTTTTTTTTATATGGTAAACTTAGAACACCTCGAGATGAGACATGAATCTGGCTGAGCTGGCAGTAAGAATTGCAGAGGTCAGCAGAAAAATGACTAGAGATAATTAACTTGCATCAGCAGAAAACCTTAAAGGAAATACCACTGGAAAAGGGTATAAATATTGAACTCTCAAATGGGATAGTAGACTCACTTCAATCGAGCAAAGCGATTCTCGGCTTCAGAGGCGGCTCTGTAAGTCTCCAACTCTTTGTACCTCAGGGATCAAAGTTATTTGATTTTGGTGGATATCCTGTAGAACACTAAGAACTGCAATACTGTAGTGAAGTTAAGATTTAAAAATAAGATTTTCTGATAATAAGATTGTATGCTTTCTCTTTATGGAACTGTTAATGTTGCGATTGACTCACCAACTGTAAATTACATGTCGGTTCTTTAATAAATCTATATATTTTTAGAATTGTCTCACATAAGACTTCTGTATCAAAAACTCACAAACTCAATCTCTGTACACTCTGTGAGGAGTTGCAGAATTCTGAGGGAGTTTTCCAGACCCTCATAATATCCGGAATGTTACAGTCAAGCTAAACTTATTAAAAGTGCTATCTGGAGGACGGTAACATTTTTAGGTTGTTCCTTTCCTGTCAAACTTATGAATGAAGCATCCCCTGCTCTGATTGGCTCCCCATGGCCCAAGTGATCCCAGGGGACGCATCGAACTAACTGCGCCCCTGGGATACGCAAGCACTGCGTGCCGGCAGTTGGAGCAGGCCCAGGATCGGAATTCCACGGGGGCCCACAGCGCAATGGCCGGTGCGCAAGGTAAGTGCAGGTCAGGGGCTTACACCCTCGACCCGAATTTCTGGGCCATTGTATTTTTCTGACTAGGTTATATGGCTTATTCCTTCACAGGTATGGAGGACTGTGTTCATTCAGTGAGCTAATTACAGTAAGAAGGGCTTCTAAAATACCCTTGGGCAACTCTACATTGCCAGACACTGTGAATATCAGATCACACTCTGGTTGATAGGGAGTGAGGGTTTGCTAATGGGAATAGTCTATGGTGCAGAGCATGAGGGAAATATCTGATTAAAGCCTGAAAATAGAACAATTGTTTCATCAGCAGGTTATAGGACACTAATGGAAGGTTCTTTAAATTGACAGTGCTCCCCCATTAATGAACATTACTGTTTAAAGGTCATAAACAATAATAAAATCAGGGGTGGCATTAGGACCGTGCAACCCATGCGATTGCACAGGGTCTGGAGCCAGTCAGGGGCCCCAAGCGGATCCAGTGATAAGTTTAAGGATTGTGGTAAATCGAACTCGATTCACCCCAGGCCCCAGACCGAACCTTTGTTCGGGAGTCCCGCGAGGCAAACGCAACCCCTGAATAAAGTCATCGGTTTCTCTGGAAAGTGAATAAATGCAGAATGGTCTACCAGATCTTGGACATCGATAGAGCAGGGTCCACATCCTTTAATTTTACAAGAAAATCACTGAATTGGCAAATTGCAGAAGTGACTTCATTAATAATTTTTTAAAATTAAAAGTCAAAATGAAATCTCTGGCAATTTTTCCTTTTGCTTCAAATTTTATTCTTCACTAGTCTGGTGCTGGAACGTCAAGTGAGTCACTCGTGTCATAATCTCCAAGTAAATCTCACTCTTTCCTAAGGTCTGACTGTGGTAATACTGCAAGAGATTCCAAAAGGGACCAAACCAATATGGTGTGTAGCAGGTATACCTAATAGATTTAAAAGAACACACAGCAGTCACAGAGTCAACCAGGTGACTCACCAGCAGAACACAAGTTACAGCGATTAAAATAACAGATGCGATACTGCCAGGTTTCGCTGGGAAAAATGTTGTCGTCAGCACTCTCTCCCTTCTTTGCCTTCCTTAAGTGGAACTTCTTGTACTGTTTTATGTCTTGCCTTATCTTGTTCGTATTCTTTTTAGTCTAGCTATTGTGGGAGATTGATAGCTGGACCTAATTAAAGACTTACCCCTCATCTTGTTATTCTCAGCCCGTTCGTCTGGCTATTGTGGGAGATTACAACAGAAAACACTGGAAAAACTCAGCAGGCCAGGCAGCATCTGTGGAGAGAGAAACAGAGTTACCGTTTCAGGTCGAAGACCTTTCGTCAGAAGTTTCTGTCAGAAGTTGCAGTTCTGATGAAAGGTCTTCGACCTGAAACGTTAACTCTGTTTCTCTCTCCGCGGATGCTGCCTGGCCTGCTGAGTTTTTCCTGCGTTTTTTGTTGTTAATTCGGATTTCCAGCATCCGCAGTATTTTGCTATTGTATTGTGGGAAATTGCTAGCTGCTTATTGTGGGAGATTGAGAACTGCTTATTGTGGGAGATTGAGAGCTGCATATTGTGGGAGATTGAGAGCTGCATATTGTGGGAGATTGAAAGCTGCTTATTATGAGAAATCGGTAGCTGCTAGATCTCATCAAGGGCTTCTTGGTCTGTTGGAATAGCATGCTGGGATACTTAGCCTTTCAAATACGTAAAATATCTACGTAAACATGCATTGGCATTCTTGGCTATACCTTACAGACCACACCTTGAGGATAAAGAAATATGAACTCTGAACTTTCATTATAGTACAGTTACTTATCAGTTTAGTTTCTTATTCTGTGACTTTTTTAATATTATTATGGTGCCATCTGGTAATCTTTTTAGCTTTATTGCCTGGATATTGTATCAAAAACAGCATGACTTGCCTTATAGAAACATAGAAGATAGGAGCAGGAGTAGGCCATTCAGCCCCTCGAGCCTGCTCCGCCATTCACTGCGATCATGGCTGATCATCCAAGTTCAGTACCCGGTCCCTGCTTTCTCCCCATACCCCTTGATCCCTTTAGCCTTAAGAAATATATCCAACTCCTTCTTGAATATATTTAATGTATTGGCCTCTACTGCCTTCTGTGGTAGAGAATTCCACAGGTTCACCACTCTCTAGGTGAAGAAATTCCTCCTCATTTCTGTCCTAAAAGGCTTACCCCTTATCCTTAGACTGTGACCCCTGGTTCTGGACTCCCCGACCATCGGGAACATCCTCCCTGCATCTAGTCTGTCCAGTCCTGCCAGAATTTTATAAGTTTCAGTGAGATCCCCTCTCATTCTTCTAAACTCCAGCGAGTACAAGCCCAATTGTCCCAATCTCTCCTCATACGTCATTCCTGCCATCCCAGGTATCAGCCTGGTGAATCTTCGCTGAACTCCTTCCATGGCAAGAATATCCTTCCTCAGATAAGGCAACCAAAACTGCACACAATACTCAAGACGTGGTCTCACCAAGGCCCTGTACAACTGCAGCAAGACATCCTTATTCCTGTACTCAAACCCTCTCACTATGAAGGCCAACATACCATTTGCCTTCTTAACCGCCTGCTGCACCTGCATGCTTACGTTCAGCGACTGGTGCACAAGGACACCCAGGTCTCGTTGCACTTCCCCTTCTCCCAATCTATTGCCATTCAGATAATAATCTGCCTTCCTGTTTTTGCCACCAAATTGGATAACCTCACATTTATCCACGTTATATTGCATCTGCCATGCTTCTGCCCAATCACCCAACCTGTCCAAATCATTCTGTAGTTTCTCGGCATCCTCCTCACAGCACACACGACCACCCAGCTTTGTGTTGTCTGCAAATTTGGAGATATTACATCTAGTTCCCTTGTCTAGATCATTAATATATATTGTGAATAGCTGGGGTCCTAGGACCGATCCCTGCGGTACCCCACTAGTCACTGCCTGCCACTCGGAAAAAGACCCGTTTATTCCAACTCTTTGCTTTCTATCTGCCAACCAGTTCACTATCCAAGTCAATACCTTGCCCCCAATCCCATGTGCCTTAGCTTTACACGCTAATCTCTTATGTGGGACCTTATCGAAAGCCTTCTGAAAGTCCAAATACACCACATCCACTGGTTCTCCCTTATCTATTTTACTAGTTACAGCCTCAAAAAATTCCAGTAGATTAGTCAAGCACGATTTACCTTTTGTAAATCCATGTTGACTTTGTCCGATCCTGTCACTGTTTTCCAAGTGCTTTGCTATTACATCTTTTATAATGGACTCTAGCATTTTCCCCACTACCAATGTCAGGCTTACTGGTCTGTAATTCCCCGTTTTCTCTCTACCACCTTTTTTGAATAGTGAGGTAACATTAGCTACCCTCCAATCCATGGGTACTGTTCCAGATTCCATCGAATGTTGGAAGATGACCAGCAATGCATCTACTATTTCTTCCTTAAGTACCCTAGGATGTAGATTATCAGGCCCTGGGGATTTATCGGCCTTCAATCCCATCAATTTCCCTAACACCATCTCCCTACAAATACTGATTTCTTTCAGTTTCTCCCTTTCATCAGACCCTATGTTCCCCGACATCTCTGGGAGGTTATTTGTGTCCTCCTTTGTGAAGACAGAACAAAAATATGTATTTAATTGGTCTGCCATTTCTTTGCTCCCCATTATAAATTCCCCTGATTCTGACTGCAAGGGACCAATGCTTGACTTCACCAATCTTTTTCTCTTCACATATCTATAAAAGCTTTTACAGTCAGTTTTTATGTTCCCTGCAAGCTTAATCTCATATTCTATTTTCCCCCTCTTAATTAATCCCTTTGTCGTCCTTTGTTGAATCCTAAACTGCTCCCAATCCTCTGGATTACTGCTTTTACTGGCCAATTTATATGTCCTCTCCTTGGATCTTATGCTATCCCTAATTTCACTCGTTAGCCACGGTTGAGTCACCTTTTTTGTTTTATTTTTATGCCAAACTGGGATGAACAAATTCTGTAGTTCATCCATGCGGTCTTTGAACGTTTGCCATTGCCTATCCACCATTAACACTTTGAGTGACATTCCCCAATCAATCCTACCCAACTCGCGCCTCAGACCATCGTAGTTTCCTTTATTTAAATTCAGGATCCACAATGGGAAAAGATCCTTTCCCTTTCGGCACAAAAGCATAAGTTTTGTTTCTGTAATCTAGCACCATTATAATGTCCTCTATATTGTACTCAAAAGTTTGCCTTTTTTGTTGAAGTATTTCATTCTAAGAAGCACCAAGGGGCAGAAAACATTGGTGGGAGTTGTCTATAGGCCTCCAAACAGCAGTGGTAATGTAGGGGATGGCATTAAACAGGAAATTAGAGATACATGTAACAAGGGTACTGCAGTAATCATGGGTGACTTTAATCTACACATAGACTGGCCAAACCAAATTAGCAATGATACTGTGGAGGATGGATTCCTGGAGTGTGTACGAGATGGATTTTTAGACCAGTACGATGAGGAGCCAACTAGGGAACAGGTTACCCTTGATTGGGTATTGTGCAATGAGAAGGGGTTAATTACTTACCTTGTTGTGCGGGGTCCTTTAGGGAAGAGTGACCATAACATGATAGAATTCTTCATTAAGATGGAAAGTGAAGTAGTCCAATCTGAAACTAGGGTCCTAAATCTAAACAAAGGAAACTACGAAGATACGAGGAGTGAGTTGGCTATGATAGATTGGGCAGCTTCATTAAAAGGCTTGATGGTGAATAAGCAATGGCTAACATTTAAGGAACGAATGCATGAATTGCAACAGTTATACATTCCTTTCTGGTGCAAAAACACAAAAGGAAAAGTGGCCCAACCATGGCTAACAGAAGAAATTAAGGATAGTATTAGATCCAAAGAGGAGTCATATAAAGTTGCCAGAAAAGGTAGCAAGCCTGATGATTGGGAGCAGTTTAGAATTCAGCAAAAAAGGACCAAGAGATTGATTAAGAGGGGAAAAATAGAGTATGAGAGTAAATTTGCAAGGAACATAAAAGCGGACTGTAAAAGCTTCTACAAGTATGTAAAAAGAAAAAGATTAGTGAAAACAAATGTAGGTCCCTTACAGTCAGAAACAGGAGAATTTATAATGGGGAACAAGGAAATGGCTGACCAATTAAACAAATACTTTGATTCTATCTTCACGGAAGAGGACACAAATAACTTCCCAGAAATGCGAGGGAAACAAGTGTCTAGTGAGAAGGAGGAATTAAAGGAAATTAGTATTAGTAAAAAAATAGTGCTGGCGAAATTAATGGGACTGAAAGCCGATAAGTCCCCAGGGCCTGATAATCTTCATCCCAGTGTACTAAAAGAGGTAGCCATGGAAATAGTGGCTGCATTGGTTGTCATCTTTCAAAATTCTATAGCTTATGGAACAGTTCCTGCAGATTGGAGGGTGGCAAACGTAACCCCACTATTTAAAAAAGGAAGGAGAGAGAAAACAGAAAGCTACAGACCGGTTAGCCTAACATCAGTAGTAGGGAAGATGCTAGAGTCTATTAGAAAGGATGTGATAACAGGGCACTTAGAAAATATCAACATCAGCTTGGTGGCATAGTGGTTAGCACTGTTGCCTCACAGCGCCAGGGACCTGGGTTCAAATCCGGCCTCGGGTGACTGTCTGTGTGGAGTTTGCACATTCTCCCCGTGTTTGCGTGGGCTTTCTCCGGGTGCTCTGGTTTCCTCCCACAGTCCAAAGATGTGCGGGTTAGGTTGTTTGGCCATGATAAAAAATTGGCCCTTAGTGTTAGGTGGGGTTACGGGGATAGGGCTTGGGTGGGATGGCTGTCGGTGTAGGGACCGTGTGCTAGGGTTTGGATGGTCAGCCATGATCTCGTTGAATGGCGGAGCAGGCTCGAAGGGCCGAATGGCCTACTCCTGCTCCTATGTTCTAAAGTTAAAATGGATTTATGAAAGGGAAATCATGTTTGACAAACTTATTGGAGCTTTTTGGGGATGTAACTGATAGAATAGATAAGGGAGAACCAGTGGATGTGGTGTATTTGGATTTTCAGAAGGCCTTTAATAAAGTCACACATAAGAGGTTAGTGTGCAAAATTAAAGCACATGGGATTGGGAGTAATATACTGGCATGGATTGAAAATTGGTTAACATACAGGAAACAGAGAGTAGGAATAAATGGATCTTTTTCAGGGTGGCAGACGGTGACTAGTGGGGTACTGCAGGGATCAGTGCTTGGGCCCCAGCTATTCACAATATATATCAATGGTTTGGATGAGAGAACCAAATGTAATATTTCCAAGTTTGCTGACGACACGAAACTAGATGGGATTGTGAGTTGTGAGGCGGATGCAAAGAAGCTTCAAGGAGATTTGGACAAGTTGAGTGAGTGGGCAAATACATGTCAGATGAAGTATAACGTAGATAAATGTGAAGTTATCCACTTCGGTAGGAAAACAGAAAGGTAGAGTATTATTTAAATGGTGATAGATTGGGAAATGTTGATGTACAAAGGGACCTGGGTGTCCTTGTACACCAGTCATTGAAAGCAAACATGCAGGTGCAGCAAGCAGTTAGGAAGGCAAATGATATGTTGGCCTTCATTGCAAGAGGATTTGAGTACAGGAGCAAGGATGTCTTACTACAGTTATACACGGCCTTCGTGAGACCACACCTGGAGTACTGTGTGCAGTTTTGGTCTCCTTACCTAAGAAAGGATATATTTGCCATAGAGGGAGTGCAGTGAAGGTTCACCAGACTGATTCTTGGGTTGGCAGGACTGTCGTATGAGGAGAGATTGGTTCGACTAGGCCTGTATTCACTAGAGTTTAGAAGAATGAGAGGGGATCTCATTGAAACGTATAAAATTCTGACAGGGCTAGACAGACTGGATGCAGGGCAGATGTTTCCCCTGGCTGGGGTGTCTAGAACGAGGGATCACAGTCTCAGGATATGGGGTAGGACATTTAGGACTGAGATGAGGAGAAATTTCTTCACTCAGAGAGTGGTGAACCTGTGGAATTCTCTACCACAGAAAGCTGTGGAGGCCAAGTCACTGAATATATTTAAGAAGGAGATTAATAGATTTCTAGACACAAAAGGCATCAAGTGGTATGGGGAGAGAGCGGGAATATGGCATTGAGATAGAGGATCAGCCATGATCGTGCTGAATGGCGGAGCAGGCTCGAAGGGCCGTATGCTGTACTCCTGCTCCTATTTTTCTATGTTTCTATGTTTCAGTTCTTGAGCCACAAATCAGTTAGTTTCTTGTAAGTGATTGATCATCTTCGTGAGCCGTACCTCTCCTACTGTTCCCTGCAGAATAGTTGTTATCAGAGACTGTGGGATTAGCAGATGACCTGGGGTATGTATTAATCTGCCCATCATCGTCTGATGTGGAGAAACCTTGGTGGTGGTATAAGGGGTGGATTGAATAGCCATTAAGCACATCGGTAACATACTGGACCATTTAGTAGGATTTTCTGCACAAAACGTTTTCAGCATAGTTTTTAAAGTTCTAATGCCCCTCTTGGTAATGCCGGATGATTGTGCGTGGTGCGCAATGTGCAGCTTTTGTGTTATTCCCATTGCCTTTTGGACTTCCTTAAAAATGTGTTTGGTAAAATGGGAACCTTGGTCACCATCTGTTTCCAAAGGGTGTCACCACCTGGACATCACTTTGCCCAGGAGAATTGCCGCGGTGGTGATGGCTGTATTACTGTGGCACGGGAAAGCTTCTATCCTCTTGGTAAACTTATCCAATATCACCAGGTAATATTCATAGCCCACACTGGTTCTTGGCAGGGAACTGATAATAACAATCTGGGTGTGTGTCCAGGGTCCTTCGGTGGGGGAGTGGGTTTGAGATAGATGCGATTGGTTGATATGACAGGGTCAGTCTGTAGGCACGGCAAGCATGCTTGGCAGAATCGAGTAACATTATGTTTCATTTTGGGCCCCCAAGCGACTTTTTTAATGTTGTCATAGGCAGAGGAGGACGAGTAATGACCTCCCACTGGGTGTGAGTGGAACAGGTGGAAGAATCATCAGCTTATTGAGGGATGACACTAGGAACGTAAAAGTGCTCCTCATTCGAGATCATTAGGATTGTAGTGGAATCAATAGTGAGTTTTGGCTTGTGGGCCCATGCAGTGGGGGACGGTAAAGGGCGATCCTGTAGGTGCCACTGAATGACTACTTCATACGGTGGGTATTCCTGCAACAGATTAACAGTTAACGGATTAGCTGCCGTGGTGGCTGTAGAGACAGTTGGGAATGAAGGCTCCCACAAAATACCATCACCTATAGCCTGTTTAGCTTCCCTGTCTGCTACAGAATTGGGAATTGAATGGGGGGATATTTTTAGAGTAAGCTTTTACTTTCCCGATGTAGCAAGGTAAATTCTTATTCTGTAAAGCAGCCCACAATGCTCCTAACAAGGTGGAGTGAACTAAAGGTTTACCATTTGTAGAACACCAATGGTTATTAGCATACCGAGGTAACATTAAAATACAGTTAACTGCATACACGTTGTTGGACCAAATATTACATGGACAGTCACTGGTTAAAACCACAGTTGTGTACAAAGCTGTTAACTCGGCATATGTGCAGAGTGCGAAGTGAGTGTGTGAGAGATCATTCGGTCAGGTAAACACACAGCAAATCCTGTGCAAGACCGGCCTTGGTCATGGGGTGATGAGCCGTCTATATAGACATTTGGGCACCCACTACCTCATCAGACTGCACAAAGATCTTGGTTCTCCTGATTATAATAGATGGTCAGGAAGGAGGGCGGCACAGTTAGGTGTGACGTCTAAGTGTCTGCCCTGTAATAAGAGAGTCCAATGGCTTAACCTGGCCGAGGATACCATGGTGTCGCCTGGTTTCAATAACAAATTCAGCGGCGTGTGAGGGGAGTGGAGGATAACTTTTTGGAATCCTGTGACGTAGGTAAAATGCTTGATCACCCAAAAGGTAGCTAGCATGTGTCATTCACAGGCATTTTAAGTCTTTTTGACACCAGTGAAGATGCGTAACGCATAGGCGACAGGTTGCGTCCAACTGTGGATCTCTTGGCATAACACTGCAGCAAGACCTCCATTGGTGGCACACACTTCAACGTGGGACGGCTTGTCCGGTTGCAGGGAGAAGGGACACGCGGCTTGCATTACCCCCTTTTCAGTTGCTGTACTGCCTCTGTGTGTCCCTGAGTCCGCCTCTGTTTTAGTTGACCAGCTGCGATGCTCGCTCTTAATAAATCATGCAGTGGTTTATCGATTTCTGCAAGCTGAAGAATAAACCAAACCCAGAAATGATGGTAAAGCGGTTTTAGATGTGGGAAGAGGGAGTGGTTGAATAATGTCGACTTTGTGCTGATTGGGATTTCTTCCTTCCGGTGACAAAGTCAGCCCCTGTTGTAAAAGTACATCTACGATAGCCTTGATATGCGGCTTACTCTCCTCGGGTATAGGGTATTGCTTTTGGGGTTGGTGAGAGGATCCTGTTATGTACTCTACTCCACATAATTGTCCGCAGTCATGTTTGTGTTCAGCAAACCTGCTGGTGTATTTTCGAATGGTCTCACACACCTCTTTATCTCCGTGCATTGGTAACAGGTAGCCCTTAGGTTTCTTAATAGCACAGACTGTGTAGGCATCTGACATTACAACATAACTTCCCCGTGTAACATGTGGATGTAGTAATCCATTGGCATAATCCATACATATCCCTGCTGCAGACAACATATCAGAGTCCAATATACCCTGGTTCCCTGGCACAGTCATCAGGTCTCCTGTACCCACGCCTGTAAGCCACCTTCAATTTTTATGTAACATGGTCGAGCTTCATATGCTTGGGCAACCTACCCATTAAAACTTGAAAGTGAAGCAAGTGTCCCTATACTCAATTCATGAGTTCGGGGCTGCAAGGTATGTGTGATGGACGATCCGGTGTCTACCAATAAATCCTGACTGCAGCCTCCATTTATGCCAACAGGAACAACTGGTTGTCCTACCTCATCACATTGGAACTTCACTCCCGACTGCGGGGAGGCCACTTACCCCCATTGCAGGTTCCCTTTGGCCGTGCTCCCTTGTGCTGAACTCGACTGTAGGGGTAACGGGAGGTCATCTCGGCTTGCCGCAGCGACTCTCCCAGTACTTCTTGTAAAAGTCGGATAGCCAGGCGGTGAAGGATAGAATACTAGAGCCTAGTCTTCAGTTGCTTACAAGCCTTTATTTACAGAGACACACATTAGATATGGTGTACTCCTAAAGCAAAACTTCACCCACTTCCCGAGCCTGCTCCCATATATGTGAACACAAGAGAGTCCCCAATTAATACCAATCATCTGAATACAAGTAACATTCCTTTGCATCAGCTGTGTCTCAGTGCTCTCTCGCCTCTCAGTCAGAAGGTCGTGGGTTCAAGTCCCACTCCAGAGACTTGAGCACATAAAACTAGGCTGACACTCCAGTGCAGTGCTGAGAGAGTGCTGCACTGTCTGAGGTGCTGTCTTTTGGATGAGATGTTAAACCTAGGCCCAGTCTGCTCTCTCAGGTGGACATAAAAGATCCCATGGCACTATTCTGAAGAAGAGTAGGAGAGTTATCCCCGGTGTCCTGGCCAATATTTATCCCTCAACCAACATCACTAAAACAGGTTATCTGGTCATTATCACATTGCTGTTTGTGGGACCTTGCAGTGCGCAAATTGGCTGCCGTGTTTCCCACATTACAACAGTGACTCCACTTCAGAAGTACTTCATTGACTGTAAAGCGCTTTCAGACGCCCGGTGGCCGTGAACGGCGCTATAGAAATACAAGTCTTTCTTTTCTTTCTCCTTTGTGTATTCAGCAGAGCTTCTAATGGCAACATGTGGATGTAGCAATCCATTGGCATAATCAATACACATTCCCGTCGCAGTCAACACATCAGAACAACCAACAAATGTGATCACTTTCTCCTCCATTTCCTCCCTCGGGAGCTTGTCCAAATGGTGGACCCCCTGGTCTTCCAGGCCTACAATCCCTGGCCAATGTTCCCTCTAAGCTGTGGGGCTGCACGTCTGTGCAGTAATCTGTGAAGGTACCGCACAGGCCGCTCACAAGATGTCCCGTTGAAGATGCTGTGAGTGTGCGGCCGCAAATTTAAAGTGACCGCGCATTTAAATAAACAAGCCGCGCACCCACGGTAATAGTTAGAGGGAGCGTTGTCCCTGACCATCTGACCTGGTTTGCCACATTTATAACAATCCAGACCTCCGCTCCCTTGTGGAGTTGGTCTGTCCCGACTTCTTTCCCGCCTGGGCCAAAGCCCTTCGACCTGTCTTTTCTGAGTCTCTGCTGCTCCAACTCGCTCACCTGCTGTAAGATCCCAAGCCCGTGTCAGCCCCTCTGTAACTTGTTGCCAGTCCAATCCATAGTGGATGGACACTCCTACCTTTACCTTTAGAATGGGTGAGAATCGAGCAAGGAATAAGGATTCAAATCTGGGGTCTGTCTTGTTTTGCACACTTTGTACAAAAATAATAAACTGCAGGACAACGGAGTATTACAGTGTAACTCTTTTATGAAGCACTAGCTGGGGGTGCCCGGCATTGCCAGGGCAATTTTGGGCCGTGCGGTCTCCCTGCCCCTGTTTCACACAGAAACCCCACAGTGCAGATAGAGGCCATTTCGGCCCATCGAGCCTGCACCGACACATATCCCACCCGATCCCCGTAACCCCTACACCAACACATATCCCACCCTATCCCCGTAACCCCACGTATTTAATCCCCCTAACACTAAGGGTCAATTTATCATAGCCAATCAACCTAACCCGCACATCTTTGGACTGTGGGAGGAAACCGGAGCACCCGGAGAAAACCCACGCAAACACGGGGAGAATGTGCAAACTCCACACAGACAGTTTGCCCCCTCTCTCTGTCCCTCCCTCTCCCCCTCTCCTCTCCCTCCCTCCCCTCCCTCCCCCTCTCTCTGTCCCTCCATCCCCTCTCGCTGCCTAGCGCCTGAGGCCCGGTGCCGTTGTGATACCGGCCGTGCGGGGCCTAGCGCTTCAGGCCCGGCCGGGCTCTCGCGCCGAGACGGACCCCAGCTGAGCTCCCCTGTGGGTGGCGCGGTTGACGGCCGGCCACTGCTGGTACCCTGCCCGCTGTGTGTAAACTGACTTGCCGCTCCCGGAGCCGCAATGTGGGGGTTTGTTTAGGCTGGTGCTGTGGCTGTGGGTATGAAAAAAATGGCAGCGAAGTTTCGGGAGACTGGAGGATTAGGTCCTGCCCATGATGCAGCGATTGGTCAACCATCAGGTCACTGAACTGTAGGACTGGTGAACCAGCACGTCACTCAGCGCTAATGAGAGGTAGGATTGGTCAACCGCTAATGAGCGGAGTTTTGAGGATTTTTGAACATTTTTTGTATACTGTCCGAACAATTTTTGTCTGACCAAAAAGTAAATACACCTATGAGACTTGCCTAATGATAAGCTTTGTTTTGATATAACATACGTGTAGGTACGCTCTATAACTTTTGATTGTATAGCCGGACAGACAGACAGACAAACAGACAGACAAACAGACAGAGAGACAAACTCTTTTATTATATAACTAGCTGGGGGAGCCCGGCTTTGCCAGGGCTGTTTTGGGCCGGGCGGTTTAAATGGAGTCCCAGGCTTTGGGGCCTCTCTGTGTCCCTCTGTGAATCTGGTGCCGGGCAACATTTTAAATCGAGTCCCAGGCTTTTGGGCCCTGTCTCTGTGTCCCTCTCTCAATCTGCTGCCGGGCAACATTTTAAATCGAGTACCAGGCTTTCAGGCCCTGTCTGTCTGTCCCTCTGTGAATCTGCTGCCGAGCAACATTTTAAATCGAGTCCCAGGCTTTTGGGCCCTGTCTCTCTGTCCCTTTGTGAATCTGGTGCCGGGCAACATTTCTACCTTTTAATACCTTCAAAGATGAAAGTGAAAGTACTTATAAAACGTTTTTGGTAAATCTTTTAAAAATAACATAAGAGATACTAACTTTTTCGAAGCTGCATCAGCAGATTTTGAGCTGGAAGTAAATGATGTTTTTAGCTTGAGGCAATGGCTGCCACATCCCGGAGATGAAAACGATTAGTCCCGCCCACACACACACACCGATTGGCCAACCATCAGGGGACTGTACTGTAGGATTGGTCAATCGTGACGGCACAGGGTTGGTCGAACCTTGACGTTAGTCAATCAATGCTAAGTAGCAGATAATGAGTTTAATTTTGAAGGTTTTTTGCATAAGGCGCGAACAATTTTCGTCCGACTGAAAAGTAAATACGCTTATGACTGTCCCGGAACCGTAAGCTTTCTTCGGAGGTAACGCACGCGTAGGTAGGCTCTATAACTGTCGAGCGCATAGCCGGACAGACGCACACCCGAGGACAGACAGACAGATAGACAGACAGACAGAACGATTCATTTATATATATAGACTAGCTGAAGTGCCCAGCGGTGCCGAGGCTTTTTCGAGGGCATGTTGTTGTTGGAAGAGAGAGAGAGAGCGACTGGGGGGGGGAGGGAGGGAGGGCGGGGGGGGAAGGGAGGGCGGGGGGGAAGGGAGGGTGGGGGGGAGGAGGGAGGGCGGGGGGGGAAGGGAGGGCGGGGGGGAAGGGAGGGCGGGGGGGAAGGGAAGGGGGGAAGGGAAGGGGGGGAGGGGGGAAGGGAAGGGGAGGGGAAGGGGGGAGGGGGGAGGGGGAGGGGGGGCGGGGGGGTGGGAGGGGAGGGAGGGGGGCGCGGGGGGGAGGGAGGGTCGCGGCCCCCCCCCGATGGTCGTGGCCCCCCCCCGATGGTCGTGGCCCCCCCCGAAGGTCACGGCCCCCCCCGAGGGTCACGGCCCACCCCACCGAGGGTCGCGGCCCCCCCCCCACCGAGGATCGCGGCCCCCCCCCGAGGGTCGCGCCACCCCCGAGGGTCGCAGCCGCCCCGTGGGTCGCGCCCCCCCCGAGGATCACGGCACCCCCGTGGGTCGCACCCCCCCCGAGGGTCGCGGCCCCCGCAGAGGGTCGCGGCCCCCCCCCCCCGAGGGTCGCGGCCCCCCCCGAGGTGAAGACCGCCGATTGCGGCTGTGCGAGACGGCCGGGGGGCCGGTTGCCAGGGTGACGGTTGACGCTCAGCAAGCCCCGCCCCTCGGCCGAGCCAGAGAGAGACGCCGCGTCTCAGCTCCTGCTGCGTGCGCACCCTAGCGGCGCTGGGCTGAGGCTCGGCCCTCCAGCCTTCGAGTGGGGCCGGGAGGTGCCTAGCTCGGGTGTGGGTGCGAAGGAGAAGCCGAGGCTTCGAGGCCTACCTGGAAAAACGGGGAAAGGTAGTAAAATTAATGAGATTAGATAAGTTAATTCGTTTCTAAATCATTTTTTTTTAAAACAATATGGCCTAGAAATTCATTAGCGTTCGCCAGCCCTTAACGCCATAAGAGGGGTAGATTTCCAGCGCTAGGCACTTAGCGCCCGGGCGCAGGCCGATCTGCGCCTACACCCAACTTCAGTTGACATTTAGCGCCGGCGCAAAGTGTTTGCGCCCGCTCAGCTGCGCGCGCAGCTTATGACATCATTTCGTCGTGCAACGCTGTTTGTGCGCCCCAAACTGGAAATTCAGTGGCGCCCGCCCAATGTGGGCGTGGCGCTGTTAAGAACTGTGAACTGGAACACAGCAGAGGCCCTGCGGGCCTCGGGGAGCACTAATTAAAGGGCACTTAGACTGAACTATAAAGGCCAGCCATTTTGCTGCAATGACTTTAGTGCTTTGGATTTCTGGACAGAGACCAAGGAACAGACCTTACTGATTTGGGACAACATAGGAGAGGTATTTTTGGCTTCTGGCCAGAGCTTGGAAATTAGACTCATTGTGATTTCACTGTTTGCAAGTTTATTATGGGGGCTGCATGGGGTTCCAACCCTCAGTTCCAGCATTATGTGCGAAGGGCTCGCAGATGCTGTGTGAGAGGGCCAGCCATGCCTAGACGCAGAGGGGCCATCAGGCGTCGGCAACGTAGGCCTTACCCACTCAGGGAATACCGGCAGCAGGTGTCCTATCTCACCATGACTGCCGCGCATTGTGTTAAGAGGCTGCGCTTCAGAAGGGAGGTGGTTGCAGAGATCTGCCAGCTGCTTCACAGAGATCTGCGTCCACAGCTGATGTGCAGGACGTCTCTGTCGGTGGAAGTGAAGGTCACGGTGGCTCTGAACTTTTATGCAAGCGACTCCTTCCAAGCCGCTGCTGGGGACATAGCGAACATCTCCCAGTTCGCCGTGCATCGCTGCATCCGGCAGGTCACCGATGCCCTTTTCGCAAGGAGACACCAATTCATCTCCTTCCCCATGACCCTAGAGAGGCAGGAGCAGCGTGCAGTCGGATTTGCCAGGATCGCCGACTTCCCCATGGTGCAGGGCGCCATTGACTGCACGCATGTGGCTATGCGGGCACCTATCGACAATGCCAAGGATTACCGCAACCGGAAGGGCTACCATTCCCTCAATGTACAGCTGGTGTGTGACCACAGGCAGCGCATCCTAGCTGTCAATGCCCGCTTTCCAGGAAGCAGCCACGATGCATTTATCCTGCGCCAGACTACTGTGGCTGACATGTTCGAGGCACAGCCTCCACCAAGGGGATGGCTTATTGGGGACAAGGGCTACCCTTTGTGTACATGGCTCATGACCCCGCTCCGCGCGCCCAGGACCCCTGCGGAGGAGGCATACAACGAAAGCCATCAAGCCACAAGGAACATCATAGAGCAAACGATTGGCGTCCTCAAGCAATGGTTCCGCTGCCTGGATCATTCCGGCGGATCTCTACAGTATTCGCCGGATAGAGTCTCCCAGTTCGTCGTCGTTTGCTGCATGCTGCACAACCTGGCTATCCGCAGGACTCAGGCACTGCCACCTCGCGTTGGACCACCACCTCAGGAGGACGAGCAGGAGGACTATGAGGAGGAGGAGGAGGAGGAGGAGTACCAGCCCAGGAGGGAGCCACAAGGTCCAAGGGCCGTCCGCCGGCGGCTTATTGAACGACACTTCTAGGCCCCCTGTCAGGGAATGGCTTGTGGCAATGAACGCACCTGAATGCAGCCACTCCGCAAGCCCTCAGCCGGTTAACGCAACAACCACTTGAAACATGACACCTGGACAAGCTGAATAAATAAAAAGCTTTATTTAACAAACTCAGGGCCATTCCCACATGAAACAGAAAAACAGACAAGACCCCCAAAAAACAGTCAAAAACATATCTCACTCCCACAACCTGGGGAGGAATAACAAAAATTGTCCTTCCAATTGGCCTTCTTCCTCGGCCTTACCAAAATAAGCCCCCCCCCTCCAGAACACAAACACCCCCATATAAAAAAACATTTGCCTTCATCTTCGGCCTTACCAAAATAAGCCCCCCCCCTCCAGAACACAAACACCCCCATATAAAAAAAACAGTTGGCAACACACTCTACTTGGTGTGCCGAGAGGGCGAGTCCTTGTGCAGGCTTCTCCGGCCCCTGCCCGACCTGTTGCTCCGCCTCAACCTGGGCCCTGTGGGCGTTGCAAGGCTGGGGGAAGGCTCCTGAGGGGCACAATGTGTGATGGCAGATGCCCTTGGGGGTCAGCCTAGACGAGGTCCGGCCCTGGAGGGGCCGGCTGCTGACTGCTGCAGCTGTGGCTGGCCAGCTCGTCGCACCTTGGCTGGGGGAGTGGCAGTGGCAGCTGCAGCAATGGGGGCAAGCTGGCTGATGCCAGGCGCTCGCTGGTCACCAGAGACACTGGCACTCGGCCGGCCTGGCACTGCAGCAAGCGCAGCAATCTGGTGAAGGCCAGACCGCTGTGCTGCAGCAGGGCGGCGGGTGCCCTGGCGATGCTTCCGTGACACAGCGAGTGTGGCAGAAGTGAGTGCGCGAACTGCCCTGGTCTGTGCCCGCATCAGATCAGCCAGTGTCTGGACGGCACCACTCATGAACTCGCGACTCGTGTCCTGTGCTGCCGCGAGTTGGTCGACACCCCTGGCCTGTGCTGCTGCGAGTTGCTCGACACCCCTGGCCTGTGAGTCCCCGAAATTGGCCACACTATGAGCCAGGGACTCAATGGCCTGAGGCAACTGTCCCACAACCCCCATGAACTCGTTGTGGCGCCGCTCCGAGGCCGCGGACATTTCATCAAGGAGGCGCACCTTCTGGGCGAGGACCGTCTCCGGACTGGAGGGCGGACTCTCCCTCTGGGGAGAAGGCCACCGAGCTGCCCGACCCTTCCCGCATGCCTGGACGCCACTGGGCCCAGCAACTGCCCTCCCCTGCAACACTTCCCCCCTCTGGGGAGAAGGCAGCCGTGCTGCCCGACCCTTCCCGCGTGCCTGGACGCCACTGGGCCCAGCAACTGCCCTCCCCTGCAACACTTCCCCCCTCTAGGGAGAAGGCAGCCGTGCTGCCCGACCCTTCCCGCGTGCCTGGACGCCACTGGGCCCAGGAGCTACACCCCCCTGCAACACTTCCCCCTGGCTCTCCTCCAGGCAAGACGTGTCCCCTCCATTGCCATCCCCTGGCGCGGATGAGGGTTCCCCCGATGTGCCGCCTTCCTCTTGGTCCTCATCGTCCTCCTCTTCCGAGGGACTGGCACTCTCAGCTTCAGGGACCTCCTCCTCACCAGCTGAAAGCAGGAAGGCACAAGAGTAGCTTTAGAGTGAGGACAGGGCATCAGCGAGGGAGGCATGAGTGGTGCCATTATGCGCATTGGTGGGACAGAGGCAAAGGATGTAGATCTGAAGCGCAAGGGGAACCAGAGAGGTCCAAACGGTCATGTCCTTACCATTGGGTCCCAGCACAGGGTCGGCATCTCCAATAGTAACGGGGCCAGTCACCCGGCCACGCATGAGTCGAGCCACGCTCTCCTCCAGCTGACTGAGCTGCTGGAACTGGGGACGGCCTCCCCCGGTGACAGTCTGGCTCTTCAAATTCCGCGCCAGCTTGGCCTGCAAGAGAAAGGACGGCCTCTAAGTACAGTGTGGTGCCCTGTTGTTGTGTGCACTGCCTCCCATGGTGGAATAGCTTGGCCAGTGTGGTGCCCTGTTGTTGTGTGCACTGCCTCCCATGGTCGAATAGCTTGGCCAGTGTGGTGCCCTGTTGTTGTGTGCACTGCCTCCCATGGTCGAATAGCTTGGCCAGTGTGTTAAGTGCAGAGAGTGCTATTGATGATCATGCCAGTGCTATAGCTGCGGGAGGAGGGCTGGCCATTAGGCCTTTGAGGTCCCTTTGCCCATAATGTGAGGTGCACATGCAAGGATGAGGAGGACACTGGAAAGGGTACTCACCCTGACCAACCGACTGAGGTCGTTGTACTTCTTGCGGCATTGGTCACCAGTCCTGGGGACATCGCTGTTGGCTGACACCCTCAGGGCGATTTCCCTCCAGGCTCTCCTGTACTGCCTCCTGGGAGCCTTCTTGCCACTGTCTGGGCACAAGATCTCTCTGTTCTTTTCCAACCCCCTAAGCAGCACCCTCAAAGCATGCTCTGAGAAGCGCTGCGCTCGTTCACGGGCCTTCTGCATGGCTTCAGGCGCTATTTGGGTCCACCAGCAGTGTTCAGGCCTAGCTGCAGGGCTCCACTATCCAGGGCGTGGCTGCAGACAAAGTCGACCCTTCCCCCTTTAAGAGCTGGCCGGCGTCAGGGTGTCTGCTGTCAATCAAAACATGACCGCACCTGCGCTGCGCCCGGCCTCGGCGTTATCAGTCTGCACCGCCGGCTTAGCGCCTAAAGATAGGAGTGCAACGCCAGTTTCAGCGCTCGCCCAAACTCCTTGGCCAAAGCTACTGAATTTCGGCGAAGTGGCCTCCACTTTCCGGCGGGCCCTAACTTTAGCGCCCGCCCGACTTTACCGCCCCAAAAGTGGCTATACTGAATTTCTAGGCCCATGTGTTTTAAAAGCAACGTTTTTTTTAAAGACGCAGAAAGCGGGAAAAAGAAAGGAAAAGTTTGGAATCAAGATGGCGGCGACTCACCTCGGTTCAGAACGATAAGGCCCGGCCACACACGCACCGATTGGCTCGGCGGCACACGCCAGCAACCCGGCGTACGATTGGTCGAGCTCGAGGTCACTCTGTCGCTAATGAGCGGATAATGAGGTGCTAATGAGCGGAACGTTGAAGGTTTTTGGGATACCGTGGGCGCGATTTTAGCCCGGCCGAAACGTAAATACGCTTAAAACCGTCTCGGAAGCGTAAGCTTTCTTTGGAGGTAACGCGCACATAGGTACGCCCTGTAACTTTCGAGCGCATAGCCCGACAGACGCACAGGCGATGACAGACAGAATGACAGACAGAATGACAGAATGACAGACAGACAGACAGAAGTACCGATTTATATATTTACTAGCTGAAGTGCCCAGCGGTGCCGAGGCTTTTTCGAGGGCATGTTGTTGTTGGAAGAGAGAGAGAGAGCAACTGGGGGGAAGAGAGAGAGCGACTGGAGGGAAGAGAGGGAGGGGAGGGAGGGAGGGGAGGGGGAGGGGAGGGGGGAGGGGAGGGGAGGGGGGGAGGGGAGGGGGAGGTGGGGGAGGGGAGGGGGGGAGGGGAGGGGGAGGGGGGAGGGGAGGGGGAGGGAAGGGAGGGGGGAAGGGGGGAAGGGAGGGGGAAAGGGGGGGAAGGGAGGGGGGAAGGGAGGGGGGGAGGTGGGGGAGGGGGAGGGGGGGGAGGGGGGGGGAGGGGGAGGGGGGAGGGGAGGGGGAGGGAAGTGAGGGGGGAAGGGGGGGAAGGGAGGGTGGGGGGGAGGGGGGAGGGGAGGGTGGGGAAGGGGGAG